>NC_083578.1:25508959-25808959 GCF_027579695.1 Neoarius graeffei
GTATGAGGTTCATGATTCGATTTTCCGAAGATATTTTTGGAAAAAAAAGAAAAATGTTACCAAAAAGAACACATTTATTTTCCTATTACCAACTTCAACATTCCTTTTCTAAATTTACAAAAAAAAAAAAAGTTTCATTTTCTTAATAGCATTTATTTACCCATAATTGTAATGGTTGGAGTAAAATATTTAATTATTCGATGAAGGCAAGGTGAATATCGGTGTATAACGGGTTTTTCTAGAAAAATTTAGTATGAGGGCGCTCACCATGGCGGGCGGGCGGGCGGGCGGGGGGGGGGGGGGGGGGGGGGGGTATGGTGCCGGTTGTCCGTCCCCCCCTCCGACGTGCGAAGCCTTTGAAAAATTGAGGCTACAATGGGACATTCTGAGGCTATCCGACAGGGAAATTGTAACAAATTGTCAACATTGAAAAAGAAAAGTAATCTTCTTCTGCCCTGGACAGTCTTTGGCTTTCTTCCGTTTCGTGCCGCGGGATGACATCTTTAAATGCCCAAGTGTCAACAAAAACAACTCGCGAACTACTTCTGTCAAAAGCTCCCGCGCCGGTGGGCGAAAGGTCATTCAGTCTCGAGAAATCTCGCTCTACAAGTCAGCTGACCTTGTATGTAACCCATAGACATATAAACATAGACGCCGCATTGAGTTGGTGGCCCGTTGCTGGGATACGTCAGAGTGTCCGCCATATTGGATGTGGCAAAACTTCCCCGTAAACCAATGGAAGTAAATGGACTGAACTTCATAAAGCCCCTTTCTACAATAATATTTACCTCGATGCCTTTTATTCACCCATTAAGACACACACGTATATATTTGGGAAACAAACAGGCATCAAAACAACACATATAACTTTTAATGTGATGGTTATAAATAGTGTGCGAAATACCCTGTCCACTGCAAACTAGCGACAGATACGCGATAGATAGCTCAGGTAAGCTAATCAGTCAGCATACCGCAGCAAGCTACCAAAACCTGAGGCCACAATAACCAACCTACAAGACTGAATATGATAAATGATGGAAATAGTGGAAAAACTGGAAATAGTGAATGAAAATAAAAATGTACTGTTTTATTTATTGAGTCACCACACAGACCTACTCTCGTTGAATAAAGTGAGCTGAATGGCCGCCAAACTGAGTTCGGCCAGGTTCTAACGTCATATCAAAACAAAATACATCACTGATTCGTTCACATTCAGAAAGGTTAAAAACATTCATCATACGTTCAAAAACGTTCATCATAGTGTGGCACTGTATTCTCTAATTCTCACTGCTTATAACTCTACACCTACCCGGTGGAGATGAGCTGGGAAACTGAAGACTGAAGGAACAGCTCCCTCTCTGATCCTGACTGTCTGACCTGTTCTGTCAAAATCCTCCGTTCTGAAGTATTCACTGCAGAGCATGGATGACGGAGTAGCAGAAAACCCTTCCGGTCGCACAGCTGTCTCCCACTGCTTTTTCATGTCTTTATTTTTGGGAAACCTACATAGTATGTGAAAAGTTAGCTAAGCAACTAACAATCAGCGTAGTTACGAAGGAAATACTTCGTCGTTTGGAGACAGGTTTCACCGAGCGGCTATTATGCGCGAGACTTCATATTAGCCACAAAGTCAGAAAAATCTGTTCGTAAAATTACGTTATAATGACCAAATACAATGCAAAATATTTTTCCAGTCTCACCTGTGAAAGGTAATCCCCTGTGATCTCGTTTGGACGGTAAACCTGCTGGTACAGTTAAACGCAGCACATGAATGAGGCATCTTTATTCTCGGCTACTGTCTAGACGCTACACCAGAGACGGTTGAAGAATCTCCACTTTGCCACATCCAATATGGCGGCGAGGATGACGTATGATTCTACGCAGAAGGCGGCGTCTATGTTTATATGTCTATGATGTAACCCATGTCAAATCTCGCGAGAGCAGCCGCGACAAGTAAACAACATGGCGCCTCAGTCTGGAAAACGCCAATTCGGATTGTTTTTGCACCGTCTGGCGGTGTATCTACTATGACTGGAATATTTTTGGAGTAATTATAACGTATTTGATGATTAGACACATTGTCATGTGGTGTTGCTGGGATGTTTTCACGGAGAAAAGATCATTTTGAGAAAGATTGCATGTTGTGCAGTAGCATATAAGTGCATGGCCTAAGTGTGACTTGGGGTTCAATCGGCATTTCAGTAAGGGGGCGCAGCGCCCCTGTTCCCCGGTTTAGACGAAAGCCTGTATAATATCAGAGACGAAGTTGAGGTTATTATTTAAATAATACTGGCTGGCTTTTTTTCGTGGTCTATCAGATATATTCCATTCAGCTAGCATGATATCTACCATGAAAAAAAGCCAGCCAACATTATTATTACTATGCATACACACACTTCATATCAGCATTCTTGAAGGCCAACGCGAGCTTACCTGTGAGTTGGCGCGGCAGTGAAGTCACCTTCCAGCCGGTGTAGCGTTCATCAGTAGGGTTAGTGAATGCTAATAAAGCAGGTGCTATCGAAAGCAAGTAAACTAAAGAAACTAAAATTTCTGTCTCCAGACTCTTCTCCCACGCACGCTCACTACGGTATTTTTCACTCGGACGTAACTATTCACTTCCATATGCAATTTAGTTACTTTTAAAATCAACATCAACAGCTATGCACAACAGAGCGACCTGGCAGCCAAAATTCTCTCAAAATCTTCCGTACTTAACGACGCAAACTTGGCAGCCATGTTTATTTACAAAATGTCACAGTGGCTCGCTAGCGCAAAACTTTTACATCGCCGACTTCTTTTTTCCAGCTCTTTGATGCCAACTGGTATGTTTTTCTCTTGTAAACATGTATGAAGAATATCCAAGAAAGTTTTGGTAGCCTTTCGAGTGTTTGACGTGTCTTTCTCTTTCCCGGCGAACACAGAAATGTTTCTGTGCATGCGCAGCAGAACACTCTCATTGGATATTCGCATCAGCTCCGACGAGCGACGTCATGTTGTCTTGACAACCATGAAATATTGTAAACCATATTCAAGGCTCCATTAGGTAGAGTGACGTAATACACGTAGGATAAGTGATATGCTAACAATATTGCTTGCTATCAAACCAAATGAATGTTAAAAGGGAATAGAATACACATATGTTATTTACCAGCTGGGAGGTCCGTATGGTGAAATACTGTGACCGAGGTCTTGAAAGTACTGAGCGAGGCCCTCTGGGCTGAGGTCCGTATTCAAGGCTGAGGTCACGGTATTTCACCATACAGACCGACCTTAAGCTGGTAAATAATATATTTAATTTTTTCTTTACCAAATTCTAACAGAAAATGGAGAGCGCCCGAAAGGGAAAACCGAGCCGAGCTGCCATTTTGAATCCTCATTCACGGCTGTAATGCAAATTGCTTCCTCCTCGGTATGGACCTGTAAGAGACCCTACGTGTGGGTGGAGCACAGAGGACGGCAGGACAGAGATCAGGTTTTATAAATGGCTTTATTGCCACACTTTTCAGTATAACAATAACGTTCACAGACACACAACCGGCGTCTGGTTCAGGGCTGAGCTCCTTCTGCTCTCGCTCTCCCTCCTGATATAGGGCGCAGTCACTGGGAAAACACACAAACAGGTTAATTGCTCTCAGGTGACGTGATTCTGCCACTTACCTTCCCTGACTCCGCCCTCCTGTCACAGACCGGCGCTTGACCACGCCCCCGCTGCCACATACCCCCACCGCCCGACTCAGGCCGGGCGGCCGTCCGGCCTGCAGCCGACTCCCCCCCCCCCTTGACGGGAGAGGAAGTCCGCCACGACCATCTGCGCCCCCGGCCTGTGGACCACCTTGAAATTAAAGGGTTGGAGCGCCAGATACCAACGGGTGATCCGCGCGTTGGCATCTTTCATGCGGTGGAGCCACTGGAGGGGCGCGTGGTCCGAACAGAGGTTGAAAGGGCGCCCCAGCAGGTAGTACCGGAGGGCAAGAACCGCCCACTTGATGGCCAGACACTCTTTCTCTATGGTGCTGTAGCGCCCCTCACGCACCGACAGCTTCCTGCTGATATACAGGACAGGGCGGTCCTCCCCCTCCACCTCCTGGGACAAAACCGCCCCCAGCCCTCTGTCCGACGCATCGGTCTGCAACATAAAAGGGAGAGAAAAGTCAGGGGAGTGTAGAAGTGGCCCCCCACACAGTGCAGCCTTTACCTCTGAGAAAGCCCGCTGGCACTGCTCCGTCCACTGGACCGGATCTGGTGCCCCCTTTTTAGTGAGATCAGTCAGCGGGCTGGTGACGTCCGAATAATTAGGTATAAACCTGCGATAATAGCCAGCCAGCCCCAGGAACTGTCTCACCCCCTTTTTGGTCTTGGGCCTCGGGCAGGCCGCAATTGCTGCCGTCTTATTAATTTGGGGACGCACCTGCCCGTTGCCCAAGTGGAAGCCCAGATACCGTACTTCCACCCGCCCAATCGCACACTTCTTTGGGTTGGCTGTGAGCCCCGCTCGCCTCAGCGACCTAAGGACGGCCCTCAGATGTTCGAGGTGCCGCTGCCAGTCATTGCTATAGATGATTATGTCATCTAAATATGCTGCCGCATATGTGGCGTGAGGGCGGAGGACTCTGTCCATCAGCCGCTGAAACGTTGCGGGGGCCCCAAACAGCCCAAACGGAAGGGTGACGAATTGGTGTAAACCAAACGGTGTGGAAAAGGCCGTTTTTTCTCGGGATAGTGGAGTCAAGGGGATCTGCCAATATCCCTTCGTTAAATCCAGTGTCGAATAAAAGCGAGCAGTGCCGAGTCGATCGAGCAACTCATCAATACGAGGCATTGGGTACGCGTCGAATTTAGACACCGCATTGACTTTTCTATAGTCCACACAGAACCGGACCGACCCGTCGGCCTTGGGTACCAAGACCACCGGGCTGCTCCAGTCACTGTAGGACTCCTCGACGATGCCCATTTCGAGCATGGTCTGAAGTTCTTCCCGAACCACCTTTTTTTTGTGTTCAGGTAGCCTGTAAGGGCGGCTACGCACTACCACCCCCGGGGGCGTCTCTATGTGGTGCTCTATGAGGTTAGTGCGACCGGGCAGGGGCGAGAACACATCCGAAAACTCGGTCTGCAACTGGGCGACCTCCGTGAGTTGGGTCGGGGAGAGGTGGTCTCCACAGGGGACCGGAGAGGTACGTGATGCCAATGTCCCTTTTTGAACCTCCGGCCCCAGCTCCGCCTTCTCTGGAACTACCGACACCAACGCCACGGGGACCTCCTCGTTCCAGAGTTTAAGCAGGTTGAGGTGGTAAATCTGTAGCGCCCCACCCCTGTCCGTTCGCCTCACCTCATAGTCGACGTCCCCGACTCGCCGTGTGACCTCAAAGGGTCCTTGCCACTTGGCGATCAATTTGGAGCTCGACGTGGGCAACAGTACGAGTACCTTATCTCCCGGAGTGAACTCCCTAAGGCGCGTACCCTTGTTGTACAGGCGGGCTTGCCGTTCCTGGGCCTGCCGCAAATTCTCCTGAGTTAGGTGGGTGAGCGTGTGGAGTTTTGCGCGCAGGTCCATAACGTACTGAATTTCGTTCTTACTTTGTGAAGGTCCCTCCTCCCAATTTTCCCGCAGCACGTCCAGGATGCCGCGCGGCTTACGCCCATATAATAATTCAAACGGGGAGAACCCCGTGGAGGCTTGGGGGACCTCTCGCACTGAGAACAGCAAGGGTTCGAGCCACTTATCCCAGTTACGTGCGTCCTCACTTACGAATTTTTTAATAATATTTTTGAGGGTGCGGTTGAATCGTTCCACTAAACCGTCCGTTTGTGGGTGATACACGCTGGTGCGGATCGGCTTAATCCCCAATAACCCATACAGTTCGCGCAGTGTTCGTGACATAAACGTAGTGCCTTGATCAGTCAGAATCTCTTTCGGGATTCCAACTCGGGAGATGACGCGGAAGAGTGCCTCTGCAATACTGCGTGCTGAGATATTGCGCAGAGGCACTGCTTCCGGGTATCGCGTTGCATAGTCCACCAGAACTAATATAAAGCGGTACCCTCGTGCTGACCGATCTAATGGCCCGACGAGATCCATCCCAATTCTCTCAAACGGGGTCTCGATTAACGGTAGAGGGCGCAAAGGCGCTTTTGGAATGGCCGCTGGGTTTACTAACTGGCATTCGCGGCATGCCGTACACCACCTACGGACATCGCCGCGAATCCCCGGCCAATAGAAACGGGCCATTATTCGGGCTAGTGTTTTATCCTGCCCTAAGTGTCCAGCCATGGGATTAAAGTGAGCCGCCTGGAATACCAATTCCCGGCGGCTCTTCGGAATTAAAAGCTGCGTGACTCGCTCTTTCGTTTGAGTGTCCTGCGTCACTCGGTATAACCTATCCTTCATAATCGCGAAGTAGGGGAAGGACGCGGTGGCGTTCGGCTGGAGCGTTTGACCATCGATTACTCTCACTTGGTCAAACGCATGCCGCAGAGTCCCGTCTCGCGACTGCTCTAATGGGAAATCCGTGAGGGATTCCCCAATAGAGAGAGGAGGAGCCGGCGGCTCCTCACTCTGACGCGGAGATGATGTAGACGGCTCTGTGACAGCTGCTCCCGCCAAAGCGACACCGGGACCTCCCCCTGTCAAATGGCAGGACCCACTCTCGACTAGGCGTGTCATTAAACCCCGAAATCCCGGCCAATCAGTCCCCAAAATTAGAGAGTGGGTAAGGCGAGGATTAACCGCCGCCTTTACTATGAATTTTTCCCCTCTGAAAATAATGTGGACCGACACCAAAGGGTAGCTGTGAACATCCCCGTGCACACATAACACCTTCACCCCTTGTGCTCCCCCCAATGCCTCGTTTTGAACCAGGCTTTGGCGAATTGAGGTCTGATTACAACCAGAATCCACCAACGCCTGATATGTAGCCCCTTGGATACTCACCGGTATGCGATACGCTCCGGCCCGATCGAGGGCGGCCTCTGGCGCGTCGGGGATCCGAACCACCGCGCCCACTTCCATTGCCGTGCACTGCTGTTGAAGGTGGCCCGGTTCCCCGCAGCGCCAGCAAACCGGCCCGGGCTTTCCCTCTGCACCGGTGATCTGGGGCTCACTCACCTGAGGTGGGGGAGAGACAGACACAGAAGGGAGAAACGGGAGGGCACCGCGGGTGCGGCGGGCCGGCTGGGGGGGTGCCGGCCCCCGCCTCCGCGGAGGGGGAATGGGGCGAGGACAGGACACAGGAGGAGGGGGAGAGAGAGAGAGAGAGAAGAGGAGAGAAGAGATGCCATCTGCTGTCCTGCCGCCGGGACAGCCGCCAGATGATCCTCCGCCAGCTCGACTGCCTGATCCAGCGACGCCGGGCGGTGGCACTGGACCCACTCCGCGGTTCCGGCTGGTAAGCGGGCGATGAACTGTTCCAGTACCACCTGGTCGACGATTCCCTCGGCGTCGCGATCGTTGGCCCTCAGCCACCGCCAGCAGGCGTCCCGGAGCTGCTGGCCGAACGCGAACGGCCGGCCGACTTCCTCCAGTCGCAGCGCGCGGAAGCGCTGGCGCTGTTGCTCCGGTGTGCGCCCCACGCGCTGGAGGACGGCCCGGCGGAGGTCCGCGAAGGCCAGCCGGCGGTCGGCGGGGAGCTGTAGCGCGGCCAGCTGTGCCTCTCCCGTGAGCAGGGGGAGGAGGCGCGCCGCGCGCTGCTCCATCGGCCACCCCGAGGCTTCGGCGACCTGTTCAAACAACGTGATGAACGCCTCGGGGTCGTCCTGCGGGCCCATCTTGGTGACAATGGGGGGAGACGGGCCCGCGGCCGGAGCGCTGGTGGACCCCGCCGACGCGAGGAGATGCCGGAACGCCTCGCGATCTTCCTGCTGGGCCAGCACCAGGGCTTCGAAGCGCTGCTCCTGCTCCTTTCGGAGTGTGACGAGTGCCTGGTGCTGGCTTTGCTGAGCCGTGGCGAGGGCGTGGACCAGATCGGCGAACGGGGAGGATTCCATGGGGCTGCTGGTTTGGTGCTCCACTGTCCCGGGTTTCGGCACCACTGTAAGAGACCCTACGTGTGGGTGGAGCACAGAGGACGGCAGGACAGAGATCAGGTTTTATAAATGGCTTTATTGCCACACTTTTCAGTATAACAATAACGTTCACAGACACACAACCGGCGTCTGGTTCAGGGCTGAGCTCCTTCTGCTCTCGCTCTCCCTCCTGATATAGGGCGCAGTCACTGGGAAAACACACAAACAGGTTAATTGCTCTCAGGTGACATGATTCTGCCACTTACCTTCCCTGACTCCGCCCTCCTGTCACAGACCGGCGCTTGACCACGCCCCCGCTGCCACAGGACCCTTTTCACGTGACGTCACGACAAACGCGGCCGCCATTTTGGACATGTCCTACCAGTAGTTTACCACAGCCAACATTGAGGAACGGCAGCAAAGAAAGTTTTTACTTTCAGCAAGACTTCCATCATGCCACTATATTGTTGTGCACCTGGATGTAGTAACCATCAACAAACAAGGCAAGGGTTATCATTTTATCGGATCCCGACGGAGAAGATGGATAGCGGCCATTAACAGATTGGCAGCCCTCGGCATACCAACGCTTGTGTAGTGACCACTTTGTTGGAGGTAAGACGAATAAAATTAGCCAGAAAAGGCATTACATTGCTGTTAACATTCTGTGGCGGCGAGTGTGTAACCAAATAGGCTAAAATAACCCATTGTAACCTCTTTGTTCTTCTGTAGTAGCTATTGTTGACTAGCTAATGTCAACAAGTAGCTGATATGTTACTGTAGCAATGTTTACGTTCAGTCATTTGGATGACTGTTAAAACCTTTCAGTCTCAAGTTTTTCCTTTACTGTATTTACTAGTTTACTGTAATTATGATCCGGCAGCTATTTACACCGGATCCAGTATAAATAGCTGCTGGAGCCGACATCCGAGGTTCCGGAGCGCGCTCCGGCTTGCTCTCCCTCAAATTAAGCAGTGCGTGCCGGAGTGCTCCGGCTTGCTCGCCCTCAAATTAAGCAGCGCGTGCCGGCTTGCTCCGGCTTGCTCCGGCTTGCTCTCCCTCAAATTAAGCAGCGCGCGCCGGCTTGCTCCCGGAGTGCTCCGGCCGAGGTTCCCCTCAAATTAAGCAGCGCGCGCCGGCTTGCTCCCGGAGTGCTCCGGCCGAGGTTCCGGAGCACACTCCGGCCGAGGTTGCCCTCAAATTAAGCAGCGCGCTCCAGCTTGCTCCGGAGCAAGCCGGAGCGCGCTCCGTAACCTCGGCCGGAGCACTCCTGGAGCAAGCCGAAGCGCGCTCTGGAACCTCGGCCGGAGCACTCCTGGAGCAAGCCGAAGCGCGCTCTGGAACCTCGGCCGGAGCACTCCTGGAGCAAGCCGGAGCGCGCTCCGGAACCTCGGCCGGAGCACCCCTGGAGCAAGCCGGAGCGCGCTCCGGAACCTCGGACGTTGGCGTGTATGTGTATGGCGATGGGTTTTTAACGACATAGGTATACAGATCATGTGGGCCGAAGTCAGGTAAAGACGAGGGCTTCGTGTACTTCTGTACGTCAGTGAACAATCCTGGTGGAAGCAGGTAAACGTCGTTCTCTAAGCCTGCTAACCTCAATTTTTGCAAATACCTCTCCCTCTGCTCGCCCTGTAAATGCCCTACGTCGCTGGATAGTGAAGGCGTTTTCTGCATCTCGCTCCTTTTTCTTTTATGTTTTTCGTTTGTCGCCTTCCTCGCATTCAAACTGATTCGAGCCGAAGTCCACTACATGTCCAAAATGGCGGTCGCGTTTACGAAGGTCACGTGACTGAAAAGGGTCTATACAAGTGCACTTCCATGGCAGGAAAAAAAACTATGTATTTTGCCGCCTATGTAGTCCCCTATTTATACAAAATTGAGTCATTCAGGATTCAGCCATGTTTTTGCTCGGCGTTAGCAACAGTTAGAGGTTTTTAGCTTTCTCCTGAAATGTTTTCTTTTATTTCTTCTTCCTCAGGGTAGTAACACTCGCTTTCGCTGTGAACACTGTCGTTATCGCTATCCATGCTGTAAACTTAATGCTATTCTCCTGAGAAATGTGAAAATAAACGTTGACAAAAACTGCTACTATGTTGTTTGTTGTTGTGAATGAATGAGTCGCCAGAGGTCCATAACCGGGGTCCGTATCGTGGGATACGGACCCGCTCGCCAGCCAATCAGACCTCAGGATTTGATGGAAACCGGACTGAGAAAAAAAAACCATGTTTTTATTTCATGGAAAGAGTGTCCTATATGTATAATAATTCCAGATATTCACTGAACCTGAGGCGGATACTTGTTTTAGTATAAATACACAGGCGATTATTTAAAAAAAAAAAAAAAAGAAATAATTTTTCAATCTTCAAAAGTGGCATGCAAACATAACGCATACAGACTTCTCACTTATCTACGCTGACGCACAAAACTTTTGTTTTGAAATCGAGAAAATAAAAATCACAGTTCCGCCTTACCTTTGAACAGTTTTAGACCAAACTTCGTAGCATCTTGAGCGCTTTTAGGAACAACATTTTCTTTCATAATTTCTAATTCTTCCTCACTTACGGTGACAAAGCGATCGGCCGCCATTTTGCTGAGTCACTCGAGGTGATTGGTCGAGAGATTCAGACTATTTCTCGATAATCAGTGTGCACGATTTCCTATAAAATCACCTCTGTATTTATACTAAAATAGCATATTAACTAAAATATTCCTTTTTTATATATATATATATATATATATATATATATATATATATATATATATATATATATATATAAAAAGAAGATTGAATAACAAATAGGACTTTCCTGAACAAAACATTTATGAACATTTGTACTACCTCCATTTGCATCTCCTTTCTTGAGCTTTCGGGAGCCTGTAAAAATATAGCTCCAGTTTCTTGGTTAATCTTTTCAGTCAGTCGCACATCTCATCTCATTATCTCTAGCCGCTTTATCCTGTTCTACAGGGTCGCAGGCAAGCTGGAGCCTATCCCAGCTGACTACGGGCGAAAGGCAGGGTACACCCTGGACAAGTCGCCAGGTCATCACAGGGCTGACACATAGACACAGACAACATTCACACTCACATTCACACCTACGGTCAATTTAGAGTCACCAGTTAACCTAACCTGCATGTCTTTGGACTGTGGGGGAAACCGGAGCACCCAGAGGAAACCCATGCGGAGAACATGCAAACTCCGCACAGAAAGGCCCTCGCCGGCCACAGGGCTCGAACCCGGACCTTCTTGCTGTGAGGCGACAGCGCTAACCACTACACCACCGTGCCGCCCCAGTCGCACAACAGCTCTTTCCAATTTGTTGTGTGCGTGCGTTTTTTTGCAGCATTAGAGCCATGTTGCTTCCACCTAGGGTAAAATACCTGTCATTGCACCCTCTGCTGTCTAAACCATGCAATTACAGCTAGGAAAACTAAGCTTATAATATAAGCCTGATGATAATCACGATTCATTTTTTATTTTTTAAATTTCAGTTCACATAGTCAAAATCACCACAATTTATTAAATCGCACGTTATATCGTTACACTGCCAATTACTTGCATAATATACTGCTAACATTAAATCTGCCAAATTAAAGTTGCTCCGAAAGAAAGCAGGATCATTCTTCAGGCAACAGATTTGCTCATAACTAGTCCGCATCGTTCGGCGATGCTTTTCTGCTCAACAAAATGGTCAAGTGATTAAATTAATAATCTAGAGTTCCTGTAAACTGAAAACGAGTCTGGCCATTCGTCTCTGACCTCTCTCGTCAACAAGGTGTTTCCACATATGCAACTGCCACTCACTGGAAGGGTTTTTAAATTTTTCACACCACTCTGTGTAAACTTTAGAGGCCACTGAGCTTGAAAATCTCAATCTGGCACCCAAAAAATCCAAGTCACAGTCCAAAGGTTTATTACCATTCTGAGGGATGACATGATCTCTATCTGCATGAATTTATGACCCGAATTGCTGCCACGTAAATCATTTAACCTGGGTAATAAGCTCTTTGCAGCTAGAGGTCACGTGCTTGGATACCGCTTAGCAACACGACAGTGGAGACCAAGCGTTCAGGTAAACTAAACCCTCGACAAGGTCAAGCACAAAAGTTTCAGCAGTTTATAGCACTTGATCTGTAGTGGTTAGCACCACTGCCTTACAGCAAGAAGGTTCTGGGTTTGAGCCCAGTGGCTGACGGGGGCCTTTCTGTGTAGAGTCTGGATGTTCTCATGCAATTAGGTTAACATGAGGCGGCTTTGGGCTGAAGGGCCTTTGAGCAAAGCACCTAACCCAATGGCTCTCCGGGTGCTGTCGCGTAGCTGCCCACTGCTCTGGGTATATACGTGTGTGTGCTCAGTGCTCACGTGTGTGTTCACTGCTTCAGATGGGTTAAATGCAGAGGAGGAATTTCACTGTGCTTAAGTGTACGTGTGATAAATAAAGTTGTTCTTTTCTAGAAGAATTGTCAACATAGTTTAAGTTTAATTTAGGCTCTTTTTTTTTTTAAATACAGGAAAAATTGCATCACTAAGGCATTGACTTTCAACGGATGGCATTTGGATCTTCGTGGTCAAACATGGCAATTTGCAAGGTATGTACTCCAAAAAAAAAAAAAAACCTGTTAAAAGCACTTATTTTAATTAGGACAGCTCAAAGCAGCTCCATAATAAAGGTTTTCAAGGTATATTAGTTGTTTTTGTAAGGTTTGACTATATCTTGAAGATGTAAACCAACAATTTACCGCGATGATGACGACGACACAAAAGCTCGGCTTGCCTCCTTCTCTCAGCCGCGTGTGTTTATGTGACAAATCAAGGCTTCTGATTTTAAAACTCTAAATCAGAAGTCTTCTGTAACCGTGAGTTTTACCGGCAACAAAACACGCGAAATCAACAGACTTCACTTTTATGACGTGTAAACCTCACTCGGCTAGATAGCGGATACCGGTGAACCATCCCGTTGCCATAGCAACGTGATTCTTGCTGTCTAAGGTGGTGTTTACAATCGACCGTATCCGTCTCGTTTTCGTCGCGGATGCACTGTCCGTTCACATTAAAACGCCGGGAAACGACTCCACAGGCGGAACAACTTGAATCCGCCAGGGCCCACGTACTCAACCCAGTTCGTATCTGATCCGGTGCTGTGTAAACATTGAGATACGAGGAAACGCAGTGCTGAGCTCTAGCTGACGTCGTCATTGGACAACGTCACTGTGACATCCACCTTCCTGATTCGCTGGCGTTATTCATGCCACGTTGGTCATGTGACGCGACTGCTGAAAAACGGCGCGGACTTCACTTCCTGCTATTGTTTCCGCCTTGTATCACCTTTTTTTTCATTAAAGAGTATAAAAGTATGAATATAATGCTTTGCCATTCTTAATGTTGTTCATGGTAAGATGCAAATACTGCCCATTGTGTAGTTATGATTGTCTTTAGGCTTGCCATCCTTCCACTTGCAAGTGGTGAGTGACTTGCGCATGCCCGATATGCACTGGGATCACACACACAGCGGCTCAGTCCCGAATCACTGCTCGCGAGCTTCACTCGCGCGCTCTGTGAGCTGCGCAGGGACGGAGTGCGCACCCTCCAGAGGGCACTCACTGTTCAGGGCGGAGTGATTTGGAGCGCAGCCGCTGAGGAGGAAGCGCTGAGCCGCACTGACACGTTTCAACTTACGTGCCGTCTAATTAGTCATGTGATTAGCGTATCCGTGTATTGGTGTTGCTGCGTGCACGCGAATCGTTTTAAAAACGCTAATCTGATGATCCGCTGATACGGTCTAATGTAAACACCACCTAAGGCTCAACTCCCTCCCTGTTCTGCCCCTCCTCCCCCCTCTGCCACAGATTCTGCTCGCACACCCCCCTGCCCCCCCTTCAGCATCTGACATGTCATCCTCACAGTTCCCCCCCCCCCCCAACACACACACCCCTCATCGTTCATTAACACACTGAACTCAGGGACCGCACATCTCACTTTACCTCGCCCATTTGCACTATTCCGCACTACCTCACCTTAACAACTGCTAGTTTGTTTATTCTGCTTATTTCATGTTTACCTGCTATACCTCCAGTGCCCTTGACTGTTTGTTTATTTGAACCAATTTATGTGTGTGTGTGTGTGTATATATATATATATATATATATATATATATATATATATATATATATATATATATATATGAGTGTTTAGTCTATGTCTAGTTCCTTTCTAGAGTGTTTATACTGTTTATATTGTTTGTTTTTTCGATTATTCTATTTTTATTTATTACATTGCCTGTTTGCACCGTGGGTCAGAGAGGACTGAAATTTCATCTGTGCTGTATGTCGAGCATGTATAGCATATTCAACAATAAAGTTGACTTGACTAAAACGATTGCTTTTCTCAGTGAGTGAAAACGAACAAAAAGCATGCCACATAAAATGATCGATGAGCCACTGATGCACTGTAAAGTGTGTGTTATCATCAAGGTAAATTGTGCGTTCAAGATGTAGCCAAACCTTTAAAAAAAAAAAGCTTTGTTTACTTGAACACTTGCATTTTCAGGTTGCTAAGCGGTATCCAAGCACATGACCTCTAGGTGCATTAGAGGTGTTACGATTCAGTTTTTTTTAAATAAACGATTCAATTCACAATTTTGACCTTCCGAGTTGATTCACATTTTGTGTCCCATTTTATAACTGATGCAAATCAGTCAGTCAGTCAGTATTCTGGTAACTGTCAGCCTAGAAATTTAGAGCAATTAAAAAAAACAAACAAACAAGTCGTGCTGCTTTTGTAGTCTTTATTCAGACTCCAGTCACTCCATTGACTTTGAATGCAACTATGCATCAGAGTTCAGTCATCTATGGCACGTTTTAATTTTCAAACCGCAAAACACTACGAAACAAAAATAGGTACCCTATGGGTACACGTGGGGCGGCACGGTGGTGTAGTGGTTAGCGCTGTCGCCTCACAGCAAGAAGGTCCTGGGTTCGAGCCCCGTGGCCGGCGAGGGCCTTTCTGTGTGGAGTTTGCATGTTCTCCCCGTGTCGGCGTGGGTTTCCTCCGGGTGCTCCGGTTTCCCCCACAGTCCAAAGACATGCAGGTTAGGTTAACTGGTGACTCTAAATTGACCGTAGGTGTGAATGTGAATGGTTGTCTGTGTCTATGTGTCAGCCCTGTGATGACCTGGCGACTTGTCCAGGGTGTACCCCGCCTTTCGCCCGTAGTCAGCTGGGATAGGCTCCAGCTTGCCTGCGACCCTGTAGAACAGGATAAAGCGGCTACAGATAATGAGATGAGATAATAATAATAATAATAATAATAATAAGCAATTCATTTGATTAATTGCAAATCTTGCATGTGATGATTCACTCATTCTACCAATTTGCAAATGTGTTTTACAAGCGAATAACGCATTGACTGTCGGGAGGGTGTATGTTCCTTTCCCTCATAAATGGAAGTAAAACACATCCGGAGCCTTCAACACTGCGTTCCATGAGGCTGGCAGGGGGAGTCGGCTCTCTTCTGTGGGCAGGGATGAGAATGGGACATTTAAAAAAAAAAAAAAAAACCCTCTGAAATGTCTGCCAACTTTCCCCCACACATATGAATGTTTTCAAATTCAATGATGGTTTAAAACGTTTATAAACTTACTTTTATAACATTTAATAATCCCTAGTACTTATTAAATCACTAATTCATAAGTAGTAACGTTTAATAATCAATGATAATTACTATTACTACTAATTATTATTAGTGGTTGTTAATATTATTCTTATTATTATATTAAAAACACTGTTGTAGACGATAAGTAATAAAACTAAACTTTTTGTACAAATTATTTATACTGTACTATATTTAGAATTATTGTATTTTCTGGAGTTCTTTTTAATTGAGTTTGGAAATAAAGGTTGTTAATATATTTATATTAAACTTGGTACAATAAACAAATGTTAATTATGTAAAAAAAATGATGCTAATCATTATTCCCTATAAGCCCCATTTTCCACCTGACTCTTGTGCGCATGTGCAAACCCCCCTGCGTTTCACTCCGGAGCGCTTGACCTCTAACACACGTGCGCGCGCCTCGTGTCCGTGAAAAACCAGTTTCCCAGTGGGCGTGTCCCCAGCGCTGCGGTACCGTCTTTAAACACATTTGTGCGATCCAGCGCTTTTTAATCGCAAACTATTCTTCTCCTTATTTGGGGGGGGGTATCTGGGTGTTTTCACACCTGGTCCCTTTTAAAGGAACCAGACTCAGTCCTCTTTAAGTGGACCAAAAAGTGGACCAACAGAAAAAGAACTCCGCTCTTTTTGTGTTCACACTGTGAATTTATTACAAAGAGGACTGGATTCTCTTTCTGGTCCAGTTAAGCTTTGATGGGGCCTCAGTCCTCTTTCTGTTCACACCAGGTCCTCTAGAGCCCTCAGACCCCCAGTGCACGGAATTCTGGGTAATTTTCTCTTGAATCAAAATGTCTGCTGCCATGCTTGCCCTGCTGTATTCTTTGATCAAAATAGTGCGGATTAAGGAAAATTATATATATATATATATATATATATATATATATATATATATATATATATATATATATATATATATATATATATATATATATTATTGTGGCCGACTCGTCAGTCAGTAAGTTCAGAGAACTGTAAAGCGGCTGTGGTAAGTTCCAAAAGGAAGTTGAGCTTCCCTGCTACAGTCACGTGACCAACTACGGCAAACGAAGGTTAAACTACAGTGAAAAACGCGAAGTGAACCTGGTGCGCTTTTTATTGACAATGCGCAGATTAGGCGAACCGTACTGAGACCACCTCCTGAGGTGGTCTCAGTTCGGTTCGCTTTAAAGGGGTCTGGGTACGGTTGGAGTGTTCACATATGCGCAAAAAATGCTGAGTCATCAATCTGAGTTCGGTTAGATGGCTGAAAGGGACCAAGTGTGAAAACACCCTCTGTCATCCCCCAACCACTTGTCGTTAAACAGGCATCTTCCCAGCTACCTGCGCATCTCTCACTCTTCACACCGCACCACGCCCACACCCACCCACCACACTGCCTCCAGCAACCTCCTAAAGTTAGTTCTTGATCTACGGAATGCATAGAAGATGCACAGAACCAATGCTGCCCCCAAAAGGTGCGCTGGTCACTTTTAAAATTACAGTTAAAAAAAAAATACCCCAAACCGGATGGAGACATTTCACTCGTTCGGTCCAATATTAAATTTAATACCTCCCTTTCGAAAATTCCAGTCATTCCAAACAATTTAAGACGTTTTTAGGCTTTGAAAACCGAAAGTTGTATTTAAGACTTTTTAAGGACCCGCGGGAACCCTGGCCTCGCCTCGCGCCGACCCCCCCGAAATTTTCTCAACGGATTTACACGTTTCACAAAAATGACATTTTCAGCAGGAAAAACTCGGAATTCCGCAGATCCGCAGAAAATTCTCATCCCTGTTCTTTAACTAGTTTTAGAATGCTAGTTTAAGCTGATGTGTGATTGATCGAACGGTAAAACAGGACGAGGGCTCGAGAACTTTGACACGTTGAAAGGTTACAATTTCACTTGGCAACAGAATGTATCTGAATTCTGATTGGTGGTTGTTATATTATTGCCCTTTTGTTGTCTTCTTGAGCCCAGAGCGGAGAGGGGGGAGGGAGAGGGTTCTACAGAGAAAAGTTTTCAGCCTACCGCTTTCAAATGAACCCCCTCGAAAACAATCAGTTCAGCGTATGTGTGTACTCGGTATGTGACGTTTTCAAAAGAGAGGCGGGAGTAGCCAAAAGTTTCTGATCAAGAAGGCGGAGGCTGTTATGCTTATGACATGAAAATGTTTTATTTGATCAAAAGGTGTCTGGGCCACAAACAACATCCACGTCTCCATCGGGTTGTTGTTTACATGTGTCATGTTAAGGCCTCTGCATGCTCTTGCGACAAGACTTTCGCAGATAGCTTTTCGCAGACAGTTGTAATTTATCGTTGAGCGGGGAGTAATAGGTGTGTGCGATGTTATTCACTGCCACAACGCAAGGGGGCGCGAAGTCGCGAAATCGCTAGGAGTAGTTGGTGGGTGTGGTTAGAGGAGTGTTTATCCTCCGGTTACTTATAATGACTAGAACTGGAGTCGTATAGATGTACGTACTTCCTCACTTCCTCGATCAACCGCTCTTCGTGCTGCTCCATCTTCACTTGTGTTTTTAAAAATGGCGGTCGTCGTGAAAACAAACCAAACCGGGAAAGTAGGGAAGCGGAAGTGCGTGTACAGCGGATGTAGAGTGGACCAATCAGAGCCCTCTTGTCTGCGACGCTGTCTGCGAGGCTTCTGCGGTGGTCACAATTTTTGGGAGGTGCGCGCAGAGCGTCTGCGAAGGTGGGGGGGGGGCTACGCAGACGCTGTCTGCGACGCCATCTGCGAGGACTGGGTTTGTCAGCATAAATTGGCCTTTACACGAACTCGGTCAGGGCTCTGCAGGTCTTAACTGAAGCACTTCAAATTAAGGGTTAGTGGGATGCTAAAGTTTGCAGGCACTTCACAAGCAAGACTCGGTGCAATATTAGCCAACATTAGCACAATTTGATATGATTTAATAATGTCTCTGTGACCTTAATGAACATCAGTTGTTGTCGGTATCAGGACGGATTGTTATTTCAAACTTAGAAAACGGTCATATTCGTATGTTGTCGTTTTTACACACTGAATACGAACTGTTGCTAACTGATTCATTTTACGAGCTTATCTAACGTTACATTCTTCAAGAACAGTTTGCTAGCTAGCAGCCGGTCACTGCACTGCAACCGCACTTGCTAATTGACACGGTAGCCGAACTTGCTTGCTGTTTTCGCGACCACGCCCCCGGAGCGAATATTCATGAGCGAATTTTGCATGGTTTCGCCCAGTGCAAACCTACAGTAACCATTTGTGTACTGCGCACGGAGCGTGATTTTTTTTCCCTTCAATCAGAAACACTGGCAGGGACATACGAGCCGTCGTTTGATATTGGTAGGGACACGTCCATACCCATTCTATGCCTATGGTCTGTACAATGTGGAGCAACGTGTTGTCTTTTCCCCATTCAGTGGATACCCTGGCTGGATAACTGTTGCATGCTGGGAGGCCCCGCCTCTGACAGAGCGATGTTTTATTCAGTCAATGGATCAAGCTAATACTCCGGCGACTTCCCTATGTAGATGTACAGTGCGTAAATGCCAAAATCGCGGTTAAAAAAAAAAAAAAATTACCGAGTTCATTTTCATTTACCGTATGACAGAGATGCCAACCTTTTGTGAAATGTGTAGTGACACATGCATATGAATGGAGCGCCCGCAGGGCGCGTAGCGAGTCCAATCCAGCTGGGGGTTCAGGGGGCGCTGTAAGCCCCCCGAGAAAATTTTGGAAATTGGTGCTTTTTTAGGGCCATTCTGAGTGAATACAGGTGACTAAAATGAACTGGGACATGTTGGTTTTGGGGGGAGAAAATTGTTGATTTTTTTTTTTTTCAATTATCTGAAAAATAAAACCAAACCACAATCACTCATGATTTTCTCATGAGTGATACTCATAACTCACCACATTCATACAAAGTAAAGACTTCTCTGGTAATTTGTATACGCCCTAAAAAAACCTTTCAAACAGTGAATATTAGACCCCGTCCACACGTAGCCGGGTATCTGCTAAATCGAAGATATTTTTCTACGTTTTGGCCTGTCATCCACATGAAAACACATCAAAAACGAATATTTAAAAAAAACTCCGGGCGAAGTGAAGATTTTTGAAAACTCCGTGTATGCCTTTTCGTGTAGACAGAGATAACCGGAGTTTTGCGTTTTAGAACGTCACAATCTGCGCCAAAAAAATTACAACAAATCTGCCCTGACGTCAAACGTGCGACCTTTGTTTACTGCAGAAGCCAGATTAAGTATGGACAAAGAGTAATGGATCGGAGTAGTGCCTTGAAAGCGTTAATTATTGTGCAGGTGCTATTTACATGTTTAATTTTAGAAGCCCAACTACTGCTGATGTGATTAGGGGGTAGGATTTGGGGAAATAATGCCATCTACAGGTTTGGAATGCTTATGAATGTGATTGAAAACACAGATGTTCGGTTATGTGTGGAAGGGATTTTTTTCGAAGACGAGGTGGTGTGGATAAAACATTTTTATAAACGGGGGGGGGGGGGGGGGGGGGGGGGGGGGTGTTCGGTTTTAAAAATACCCGGCTACGTGTGTACATGGCCTTATTTTCTTAACTTTACTACACAAATGCAGATTACATACCATCAATATTTATAGATAACATACTGGAACACTCATCTCATCTCATTATCTCTAGCCGCTTTATCCTTCTACAGGGTCGCAGGCAAGCTGGAGCCTATCCCAGCTGACTACGGGCGAAAGGCGGGGTACACCCTGGACAAGTTGCCAGGTCATCACAGGGCTGACGCACAGACACAGACAACCATTCACACTCACATTCACACCTACGGTCAATTTAGAGTCACCAGTTAACCTAACCTGCATGTCTTTGGACTGTGGGGGAAACCGGAGCACCCGGAGGAAACCCACGCGGACACGGGAGAGAACATGCAAACTCCACACAGAAAGGCCCTCGCCGGCCCCGGGGCTCGAACCCAGGACCTTCTTGCTGTGAGGCGACAGCGCTAACCACTACACCACCGTGCCACTGGACCACTGGAACACTCAATTAGCAAATACTCAAATAGTTTACTAAACAAATGCAGATTACATGCCATCAATGTTTATAGAAAATATGCTGGAACACTCAATTAGCAAATACTCAAATAGTTGTACTGGAACATGTCTATTTCCTTTTTATTCCCATGATTAATGTCAAGTCACTTTGATTACTTTTAATTTTTATCAACTTCCTTTCGCTTTTAATCTCATCAATATCAAGTCAGATTACTTATTCAGTTCTGATTGATTTACTTCAGAAGATGACCGTTTCAGTTGCAACAGTGTTTCGTTTCTTTTTGCGACTATATCGTGAAATGTTCATTGCATATTCGGAACATGGTGTTTTGGGTGGATGACAACCCTGATTTCATGTTTTGAGCGATAGTTTGTGAGGTTACAACACCCCGACAGTCCCTCAATACCTAGTGACATGGGCTGCTCGACATTCCATCGCGACATCGATAATTAATTTGCCCATGCGCAGAACGCTTGTCAACAAAGATGGCGCGTCCATCGAAGCAAACTTTGACCATAAATACAGTCAAAATATTGAATTATCAAGTGATAATTGGTCTCAAACGTACCGAACACTGGCAAAATATCGTGAACCCTTATAGATTCACGCGTTTCGAACCGCATCCATGCTAAAATCGTATGAATCCCATATAAACTGAATAGACGGTCGTAGCCTCGTAGTGCTACTGTCAAAACCGTAGTGACTATGCACGAATCGTAGTGATTGGCATCTCTGCCGTACGATAAGTCAGTGCAGGTCCTTCTCAAAAAATTAGCATATTGTGATAAAGTTCATTATTTTCTGTAATGTACTCAAACATTAGACTTTAATATATTTTAGATTCATTACACACAACTGAAGTAGTTCAAGCCTTTTATTGTTTTAATATTGATGATTCTGGCAAAAAAGTAAAGGAAAACCAAAAATCCCTATCTCAAAAAATTAGCATATTTCATCTGACCAATAAAAGTGTTTTTAAAACAAAAAAAGTCAACCTTCAAATAATTATGTTCAGTTATGCACTCAATACTTGGTCGGGAATCCTTTGGCAGAAATGACTGCTTCAATGCGACTTGGCATGGAGGCGATCAGCCTGTGGCACTGCTGAGGTGTTATGGAGGCCCAGGATGCTTCGATAGCGGCCTTAAGCTCATCCACAGTGTTGGGTCTGGTGTCTCTCAACTTCCTCTTCACAATACCCCACAGATTCTCTATGGGGTTGAGGTCAGGAGAGTTGGCAGGCCAGTTGAGCACAGTAATACCATGGTCAGTAAACCATTTACCAGTGGTTTTGGCACTGTGAGCAGGTGCCAGGTCGTGCTGAAAAATGAAATCTTCATCTCCATAAAGCTTTTCAGCAGATGGAAGCATGAAGTGCTCCAAAATCTCCTGATAGCTAGCTGCATTGACCCTGCCTTTGATAAAACACAGTGGACCAACACCAGCAGCTGACATGGCACCCCAAATCATCACAGACTGTGGAAACTTCACACTGGGCTTCAAACACCTTGGATTCTGTGCCTCTCCACTCTTCCTCCAGACTCCAGAACCGTGATTTCCAAATTAAATGCAAAATGTACTTTCATCTGAAAAGAGGACTTTGGACCACTGAGCAACAGTCCATTTCTTTCTCTCCTTAGCCCAGATAAGACACTTCTGACATTGTCTCTGGCTCAGAAGTAGCTTGATATTAGGAATGCGAAAGTTGTATCCCCTTTCTTGAAGATGTCTGTTCGTGATGGGTCTTGATACACTGACCCCAGCCTCAGTCCGCTCCTTGTGAAGCTCTCCCAAGTTCTTGAATCAACTTTTCTTGACAATCCTCTCAAGACTGCGGCCATCCCTGTTGCTTGTGCACCTTTTCCAGCCACCCTTTTCAGCAATGACCTTTTGTGGCTTACCCTCCTTGTGGAGGGCATCAGTGATCATCTTCTGGACAACAGTCAAGTCAGCAGTCTTCCCCATGATTGTGGTTGTGTGTACTGAACTAGCTCGAGAGATGCACTGTGTTCATACTGTTTTACTCAAACTCGAAATGAAATATTCTAATATTTTGAGATGGTTTTTTTAATGTTTTTGTACTGTATGCCATACTGATTAAAATTAAAATAGAAAAATGCTTGAAACATTTTAGTTTATGTGTAATGAGTCTATAATATATAACATTTTCACTTTCTTAAATAACTGATGGAAAATATTGAACTTTTTCACAATATGCTAATTTTTTGAGAAGGACCTGTATATCGAATATCGCGACAGGCCTAGTGGCTACTGATTATAAATAAAATTGTTTTCTGATCCCATTTCCATACAGTAAATATAGCATATATACATGTTAGCAACGATACTCGCCTCATCTCTTGCAAGCATCACCAAGATGTGAGCAGCGTCAGGGCTTGGAGTATTTTGGTTACCAATTTTGTTTACTGCGTTTTGTTCACAGCACTGCATTTTGAACTATATCCATTTTCAAAATCGTAAGAAAGCACTCGTTCATGAACTGTCTTAGAAGCATTATTTAATATCAATTAGGGCTGGGAATCAATCCAGATTTCCTGGATCGATTCGATTCAGATTCATAAGGTCACGATCCGATTCGATATCGATTTACTTAGATATTGCTGGATTGTCACTTTAAAGTAAAAACTGTCCCTATTGACAGGAACAGCCCCATATGTGTTTGTGCATGTAATTTAACATCAAATGGCTTCTCCAGTGCAGTTTGATTCGCCGCAGGTTTAGCTGAAACTGTGTCGGTGTGGTGCCTGGATAAGTGGTTGCGGAGATTGGTTGTATTGCCACTATATTTTACCTCTATGTGGCACAGTTTGCACACTGCTTTTGTTCTGTCGACTTCGTGTCTGTCCTCGTAACGTCTGAATCCAAAGTAATGCCATACATCAGCTTTCAGGCCAGGCGGTGATTTTAGCTGTGCAGCTTCAGCCATCTCGCGTTCTTAAGTTTCGGTTTCGTTTGCCGGCACCCGCTTTTTATAGCGGTCCTTGCGCGGTCGAGAAAATAGTGCCTATAGCCACCTGGAAGAGATCGATCCACACATTTTCGAATCGATCTCGTATTTTTTGAACGTGAATCGATATCGGATCGTGGATCGATCTTTTGAACCCAGCCCTAATATCAATGGGCACATTTTGTTTCACAAGTGTAGTGTAAATCCTCTGAAATAAAATAAACAAAATTAAAGCGAATAGCAGAAATTTGACCAATTATACTTTCAACCTTTAGTTTTCACGAAGGAGCTGATTTACTCCCACATGGGACTTTTGTAATTGCAAACCGAGCGGATCGCTTGAAAGATTCCAACGTTGTCTTCGAGTTTTTGTTGAATGACTGGAATTCTTGGCGTAAATATCTACCAAAAAGCTCAAAACACACCTTACAAAAACCTTTCATTTGACCTTTCAGAAGGACCAAACAAAAATCAAAAAGGTACATTTTCTTAAAATAAACACCACTTCCTTGATATCGAAATCGGTAGCCTTGCCGAACCACGAGGTGAATTTCGTTTGTGTTTTTATCTGCTGATTATCTTCTGATACTACGAAATTATAATGAGGTTTCTCTTACTTCGTTTCTGGTTCTGATTGGTTCCGAAGTTTATCAAGAAGTAGAACAGGTAATCGAACTTGATCAGGATAAGTGCTGATTGGTTACGAAGTTTCGCTATTGTTACACTCATTCTTACAACACGATGACATAGTGGTTCCGCCTCTCTGAGGCAGTAGCCACAAAAAAAGCAAATGAAAACTTCACGACTTTTGTCTCAATGTTTTAAAACACAAAAATAGAGTCACTTGTGTTCAAGTGAATATCATCTCTTGAGACACAACATTCATTGTCCAGAGAGTACAGAAGGCACCGAGATTGTAAGAAATGCCGATAAACTGGGCTTTTAAAAGCCGGTGGCTTCAGGAACTCCGAGCCATGTTGTTCACAAAGCAAGACGTGATCTTCTGAGATTGCTGTAGCAACCAGAAACATGGCTGTGCCTACATACAGCTCCGGATTCCCGAATCGAATTTTGAAGATCAAAATTATGCCATTTGTCGAACTTTGTCATGCATCTAGGGTTATCGGGATGAAATTCATTAAATTTGAATCGCGGATTGAAATGGATCGATAGATCGGGGATCAATTAATCATCATACCTCTATACTGCATGAACATAAAGGTGTTCTCAATAAAGTTGCTGGCGAGTGTATATACAGTGGTGCTTGAAAGTTTGTGAACCCTTTAGAATTTTCTATATTTCTGCATAAATATGACCTAAAACATCATCAGATTTTCACACAAGTCCTAAAAGTAGATAAAGAGAACCCAGTTAAGAGCAATTCCAGCGTTATGGATGTGACACTTGAACTCAAAATGGCAACAAATGACCCAGTGCATGTTTTATTGTCTCCCAGTATTTAAACAGGTGTTGCATATTTTAAGGCTGTACCATACTGGAGAAGTGATTGAACAAGAACAATTCCCATAGTACATCTACGGCATGCCAGAAAATGCCAATAAAAGATGCGTTATGGACGTGACAGAAAAAGTATCACTTTTCTTGGGTGACTGTACATTTTTATCAAACTCTGAAATTGTAAACCTAATGTCGAAATGGAGATATCCATTTGATAGAGGGGTCCAAGGTGAATATTAAAAAATCTTTGTTTAAAATATTTTGTATCTCATGCAGAGTTTCGGAAGGAAAAGTCAGCGTTATGGATGTGACGAAATTCCGTTATGGATGTGACGCGTCTGAAATAGACATGGCATATGTTTAGAAAATCAGCAATTTAACCACCATAACCCTTTGAAAAACTCTCTAAATATCAGCTAAAACTATCAGAGTTCTTAAATAATATTTAGGATGGCTATTGTTTTGCTGTTTTGTGGATTTTAGCATACATTTCTGTGGCTTGTGGCAATAATATAGAATTGTACATGATCAAAGTTGATTTTAGCTTGGGGTTTACATTATAAGAAAGACTGACAGTGACATATTAGGTTGGTTACAAATTGGTTCAACTTATTCACATCTGTAAAATACAGGCCTAGGTGATATCTCTGGGAGTGGTTTTGATGTATTACATGTTGCTTTATTTTTGCATGGTGAGGTTGACATTTACATGGAATTGCCCTTAAACAAATGAGACAAAATATTATACTTGGTCATTTGTTTACTGAGGAAAATGATCCAATATTACATATCTGTGAGTGGCAAAACTATGTGAACCTCTAGGATTAGCAGTTAATTTGAAGGTGAAATTAGAGTCAGGTGTTTTCAATCAATGGGATGACAATCAGGTGCGAATGGGCACCCTGTTTTATTTAAAGAACAGGGATCTATCAAAGTCTGATCTTCACAACACGTTTGTGGAAGTGGATCATGGCACGAACAAAGGAGATTTCTGAGGACCTCAGAAAAAAAAAAAAAGCGTTGTTGATGCTCATCAGGCTGGAAAAGGTTACAAAACCATCTCTAAAGAGTTTGGACTCCACCAATCCACAGTCAGACAGACTGTGTACAAATGGAGGAAATTCAAGACCATTGTTACCCTCCCCAGGAGTGGTCAACCAACAAAGATCACTCCAAGAGCAAGGTGTGTAATAGATGGCGAGGTCACAAAGGACCCCGGGGTAACTTCTAAGCAACTGAAGGCCTCTCTCACATTGGCTAATGTTCATGAGTCCACCATCAGGAGAACACTGAACAACAATGGTGTGCAGGGCAGGGTTGCAAGGAGAAAGCCACTGCTCTCCAAAAAGAACATTGCTGCTCATCTGCAGTTTGCTAAAGATCACGTGGACAAGCCAGAAGGCTATTGGAAAAATGTTCTGTGGACAGATGAGACCAAAATAGAACTTTCTGGTTTCAATGAGAAGCGTTATGTTTGGAGAAAGGAAAACACTGCATTCCAGCATAAGAACCTTATCCCATCTGTGAAACATGGTGGTGGTAGTATCATGGTTTGGGCCTGTTTTGCTGCATCTGGGCCAGGACGGCTTGCCATCATTGATGGAACAATGGATTCTGAATTATACCAGCGAATTCTAAAGGAAAATGTCAGGACATCTGTCCATGAACTGAATCTCAAGAGAAGGTGGGTCATGCAGCAAGACAACGATCCTAAGCGCACAAGTTGTTCTATCAAAGAATGGTTAAAGAAGAATAAAGTTAATGTTTTGGAATGGCCAAGTCAAAGTCCTGACCTTAATCCAATCGAAATGTTGTGGAAGGACCTGAAGCGAGCAGTTCATGCGACGAAACCCACCAACATCCCAGAGTTGAAGCTGTTCTGTCACACCAGATACTGAAACCAAAGGTTGACATACTTTGCCACTCACAGATATGTAATTTTGGATAATTTTCCTCAATAAATAAAATGACCAAGTATAAGGTTTTTGTCTTATTTGTTTAACTGGGTTCTCTTTATCTACTTTTAGGACTTGGGTGAAAATCTGATGGACGTTTTAGGTCATATTTACACAGAAATATAGAAAATTCTAAAGGGTTCACAAACTTTCAAGCACCACTGTAAAGGTAGACACGGAGACAAAACTAAACCAACATTTAGTCTCTTCCGTTATAAAAACATGCCGTTTAAAAAAAAAAAAAAAAGAGGAACAGTTGCTAACTGGGTCACAGGAATGATGCCAGTATACTGAAGGCATTTTCTGTGTTTGACAAAAGAACTCGTGGTGCAACTCAATTCACAGTGCAGAAAATTACTTCAAGCTTTTCATTAGTTTGCTAGTTTGCTAGCTTGCTCATAACAAGCACATACCCGTACCGAAAGAGAGCACTTACTATGTCGATACACTCTGCTGAAAGAAAAGCTTGAAGGATAAAGGACCTGGATGCTCTCCGAGGTGTTGGTAGAACACGACTATGACCACGACCAATGCTTCAAGTCGGGTCAATTTGCAAGGCTTTCATTCAAAGTGCTTTCAATCGTACTTGTATTTGTATATGAAAATTTCTTTAACCCATCCAAAACAAACTCAAACTCTATTGGTTGTTTCTTAACAAAAGGACGTTTTGCCCCAACCTTGGGAGATGCACGATTTAGAAATGAATTTGCTTGTGTGGCGTCATTTACTCCAGTGTTTCTCAACCATTGGGCCGTGACGCGCCCTCTAGTGGGCCACAATCCCCCCCCAACTGAAGCTAATTTTTACTCGTAGTAGAATACAATTGCTGGGTTGCCTCCAATGTCACATCCGCCTCATTAAGCTACACTCACACTCCAGCTCGCGATGGGTTATCGATGAAAATGAGGCATTTTGGTGGCGATATACACGTGAGCTAAAAGTTGTGGTCACACAGCACGCAAACACTTGATTATCATACCTTCACGCATTTGAGTCTGGCACAGCTTGTGCGGCCGCGCTTGGGACCCGGTCATTATGGGAAACGCCCAATACTGATTTGAGCGCAATCGGCACATACAGATAGGGACGCTGTTTTCGCAGAGGCTTTGGGAAGTATCATTATCACGTTTGTTTCTAGCCATATTTATCACGCTGGTTAAATACTCTGCTTTCTGTTTTGCTTTCGTTTTTGGAAATAATCACGCCTGCTAATAAACACTTCCTGCACTCAGATCCATCTACCTTGCAGTGTCCTGATTCCCAGATCTTTAACCCAGACACACAAAGTTCTATTCTATTTCTATTTATCCTCTATGCTCTTCCAGGTTTTCATCTGTGTGTCCGTGTAGAACGATGTCTGCAGCACCAGGTACTTTGAGAGGTCAAGGAACTTGACGGATGGATAAATTTTCCAATTCGTAGGAAAAATCCTTCTTTGTTAGCGTGTAAGGATCTAATCCCATTGATTGGTTTCTAAGAAACCTTTGTCACATGCACACTTCAAGTACAGTGAAATTCATCCTCTGCATTTAACCCATCTGAAGCAGTGAACACACGCACACACCCAGAGCAGTGGGCAGCCACACCAGAGCGCCCAGGGAGCAGTCAGGGGTCAGGTACCTTGCTCAAGGGCACCTCAGCCCAAGGCCGCCCCATGTTAACCTAACTGCACGTCTTTGGACTGTGGGAGGAAACCCATGCAGACACGGGGAGAACATGCAAACTCCACACAGAAAGGCCCTCGCCAGCTGCTGGGTTCGAACCCGGAACCTTCTTGCTGTGAGGCGACCGTGCTAACCACTACACCACCGTGCCACCCCATATATTCTATATCCACTTCTTCTTGGTTTTAATAACTTGCTTGTTTGCTGAGCACAAACATGGCAACAAGTTCTTGTGTTAATGGACCAGACTCCACTTTTGGATCATTAATCCCTTCTGACTGAGAATGCCCTGCATGCATGGGTTTATGTTGCTTCTGGCACATCCATACAGCTTTAAATACAAGACCTACAATTAAAAACAGTGTTTTATTGTATTTATTTAATTCCTGGGCTCCCATCTGGAACATGATAGGGGTGTTCACACGGCAACTTTTACTCCGGTGTAGCACCGGTAGAGCGTTCACACGGTACAAAGTTATACCGGTGTAGCCCCTGAAAGCTGCTTAAACCGGTGCAAATCTAACCCTGCTCGGGAGGTGGTTTAAGAAATTTACTCCGGAGTAAATGCTAGTTTGCGGGGCAGCACCGATATAAAATGGGACGTCTGAACGCTACAGGGGTAGACTCGCTACGCGTGAGGAGAGTTGCTTACATACGGGTATTGCATAATTTGCATCCTGGTATTTTGCGCTTCCAAAATAGCGAACATCAACAACAACAGAACTGCGTGTCTTCCAGTGTTGCCAGATTGGGCGGTTTTAAGTGCATTTTGGTGGATTTGAACATATTTTGGGCTGGAAAACGTCAGCAGTATCTGGCAACACTGGTGTCTTCATCCACGTTGTTTTCCCGGCGCTTGGTGATGCCATGACAACCGGGAAAAGGAAGTACATTTTCACGCATGTGCATATTTCATTTCCGCATTATTACTATCGTATAGCACGGTCGCAAAAACTGCCGTGTGACCGCAAGTGGGGCTGCACCGGTGCTAACACGCTTCTCTCTAGTAAGCAGGTTTGTGACGTGTGAACGCTCCACAAAATTTACACCGGTGTAAGCTATATCGCAACAAAATACATCGGTGCAGCATCGATGCAAATACCGGTATGTGCCGTGTGAACACCCCTGATGTTGCATCCCATTAAATAAATTATTAGATTCTAATAGAATAGAGGAGCCAAAATAATTGGTGATCTTTTTTTAATGGGCCCCAACTCATTACAAGTATGAATACATGTAGGTGGGTCTCGAAGTAGAAAAGGTTGAGAAGCCTTGGCTTACTCAGCAATTCAAAAATCAGCCGTCAGTAGTAGTGCAAAGAAATAAAGCTCACCCTTACTTGAGAATTACAGTCTATTAGTAACAATATGCAAACTCGGAATACGTTGTGCACAATATACAGGCTGCAAAACCGGTGTTGCAAGGTGTGCTGTTAGGAAAGGCAAAACCCACAAGATGCTGCAACAAGAAAATGTCAGAAGCGGTTTCAGTAAACAAAAAGAGGATCCATACCGAGTCTGTGGATAGCGAACTGAGCGTCGTATTTATTAAGTAGCAATCATTAACCAGAAACCTATTAGAATTCACTCTGTTTATAGAAATATCAAGTTAAAACAGCTGACAGAAGTTTTAAAGCAGGCAACACAAAGAACAGGGATTCCTTTTCTCTCAGCAATATCTAATTAAAAAAAAAAAAAAATTACGTCTCCATCAGGCATATAGAGATAAAAGGAAAAAGATCCATTTAAATCTACAAATCCTTGACTTGCAAGTAACGTCAACGCGAAATAGAAACCTGGAATGTCGGCCATGTTGGTGGATATACAAATGCGGGGTCAAGCGACATTCGATACAAAAAACAGTCACGCGTGCGCAACTCTGTTTTTCCACTGCTTTAAGCGTTCTTTCAGCTATGGCATATCTCCATGCTGCATACGGTTGTGGTCCCAACAGCACTCGTGACCGTGGCACGTTCGGATTTTTTCAAATTCCGCTAGTGATTCGGAAAGAGGGCGAGGAAACTCTGAGGCTTAGTACAGAAAGGAGACGAACACGGCTAGGGCTGATCTAACAGAGACTAAAACCGAAACAGCTCATGTTCGCAGTCGTCGTTTTATCTCCGGCGAGATTCAAAAGTTCTCTCGATAATATCATGGAAGAATTTTATTTCGTGTTACTAGAATTTTGCTATAAAATGAGTGTCGTGGTTCACTCGGTCGTTATGATTTTAACACGTGGATTACCATTTCGCTTCTCGGAGCGCCAGCAAAATTATATGACAAACAATCCAGACTGGGCACCCTCTCAGAAAACGGGCTTGGACTTGATTCTTCGGCAGCCGAACCAGATAGAATGCGATATCTGGGTACTCGATGGTTGGTAGAAGTGTCTTATCTTCAGAAAAGTCTGACTTTTTTGAAATAATATGGGTCAAAACTACACGTATCTATCTCGTCTTTGTATCGAATCTTCGCTTGAGCGTTCAAATCGTGGTAATACTGAGAAAATTCATTATCGTTTACAGACACGCTTTCAGCGGCTGCCGTCCTAGTTGCTTTGTATATCCACCATCATGGCGGACGCTCATGACGTGGCACGTTTTGATCACGTGGTAGCAAGTCATCTATTTGGAGGATTTTTTTTTTTAAACAAATTCCTTATCAAATTCATTGTTTGCAGTTTAAAATTGGTTAAATCATAAGATTAGCCCTACAGGAGAAAGTCAGGAGAATAGCAAGATGCTAAATGTTCAGTTCTTCCTCACGGTTTTTTTTTTTTTTTTAAACATTAGGAGACTCATTTTAGATTTTTCGGATCACGGATCCGCCGACGGCAGTTAAATACTACCGCTAGAAAAATAAAAAAAGTCTGTGCGTATTTTTATTTTAACTGCCGAAACGTACAAAAAGAAATGTAAAAAAAAAAAAAAAAAGTCACATTTTTCTTGTAACAGCACTGTATCCCTCGTACTAGGTCATATTTCTTTAAGTAAAAAGTATTAGAATCGCAAATACAAACGACAATGTGTGTTGTATACAGTATATCCACTTCAGCAGAGTCCGAAAACGAAACTATTTACGACGTTGAGTATTCACTTGAATGTTTTTATGGTATTTACAACCGCTTTACGACAGTGTCAACCTCGTGCTGACCATGCCTGACGCTGACAGCATGGATTCCAAGCTATCGCCTCAACTGTACGGAAGCATAAAGTGTGGTAAAGAAAAGTCTTTTCACTGTCTCACTAACCAAAACGTGGGCGATTTCGTCTCTCAAGCGTTGAAAGTAAACAATGAAAAGATCAAAACGATCTTTGGTTCTCAGAAAGGTGGTGGTGATGTAACGAGCGCGATGCCGAATATGCCTGCCATAACGTTAGTTTGCGATTTTGGCTACAAGTATCTGACTGTGGAATTAGAAGAGGATGGTGCCACAGATACCCCTTTTCCACCAAATCAGTTCCAGGGCTGGTTCGGGGCCAGTGCTGGTGCTGGTTCACAACTCGTTCAACTTGCGAGCCAGCTGAGAACCAGTTTGCTTTTCCATAGCTCGCGGTGCTAAGCGGAGCCATGTCATTACGTCGCTGTATACGTCAGTTACGTCACTACGTTTACATAAACCTTGGCGCGAATATCGAAGCAAAAACAACACGGAAGAAGCAGCAGCAGCAACGACAACAATAATAATAATAATGGATGACTTCGCGTTTGTACAGCTGCTGCTTCTCATCGCTTAAAAATGGCGATCTTTCACGGTCTTGTTATTGTTGTTGGTCTTAACAACTCCGCCCCCCCGCTGACGTAAGCGGTTCTTTCCTCTGGCCCAGCAGAGAGCTGGTGCTAGCCTGGAACCGGTTTTTCTGGCCCCAGAGCCAGTTCTTTGTCAGTGGAAACAGAAAACCCGGTTCCAAACTAAGCACTGACCCCGAACCAGCCCTGGAACTGCTTTGGTGGAAAAGGGGCAACAGAGTCCTATCGAATCAAGTAGCACGAAGGTATCAGCCTTCTATGTGCTCGCGAGAGCTCAACAGTCATATAACCACATACCTTCAGAGAAGTAAGTACTGGAATGCTAGTCCGTGTTATAAACGTATACACAAGAACACATGCACACAATATTTTTTATATATATATATATATATATATATATATATATATATATATATATATAAGTGATTCCACGCTTATGGGTACTGAAATGGGGACATGAACTTATTTTTAAAAATTCACCTAAAACCATTTCTTTTTTTACCATCAGGTCACAAAACATGTAATCTTTAATGAATGATATGTTAAAAGATAACTTTAATTTTCTGAGGTGTAATAAAAACATATTTATATGCCAAAGTCAAGCCTATGAGTTCCAAAATGATGTCTGTTACATTACTTCTGTTACGATTGTCCATCTCACGTCTGTTACAAATTAATTACAATCTAGCTCTATACCATGTTAATCTTATTGAAAGAATGTGTATGTTTATTCTACTACACATGTTTATTAATTACATTTGCTAAAACATCACCTTCCTATGTTTCAAAAAGTAATTCTACATTGTTAAAATTGAGAATATATATGTCCACAACACTTCTGTTACGTTCTGACTTTGGCATATAAATATGTTTTTATTACATCTCAGAAAATTAAAGTTCTTTTAACATATCATTCATCATAAAAAAGAAATGGTTTTAGGTGAATTTTTAAAAATAAGTTCATGTCCCCATTTCAGTACCCATAAGCGTGGAATCACTCATATATATATATATATATATATATATATATATATATATATATATATATATATATATAAAAAAGTGTCTCCTGAATTTAAATTATTTTATCATCTTAATCCCACATTGAAATTTTGCCATGCAAAAAAAAAAAAAAAAAAAAAAAAAAAAAGGACAAGGACACTTATTTTTATTTTGACCGACATCATCAAAAATATGTTGAAAAAATCCGTGAACCTAAAGATTAAAAAAAAAAAAAAAAAAGTGTGGCCTTACTGAAGACTTCAAAAAAAAGGGAAAAAAAAAGCCAAATGATATTTGGTACACCCATTCCCATTTACAAGCCATACTTCAGAAAGAACAATCACTATTAAAATGGGTTTTGTTTTGTTTTTTAATTCTTTGTTTTTGGTACCCCTACATAAAAAGCTCAAATATTATATGAAGATTAAAATGATCAGGATCTGTCCGTGCCTGGAAAAACAAGAGTTGAAACCATGCATGTGCTTGACTGTCCATGTGGGTCTGCTCCTACCTGAACTCTGCACTGCTGAGCACAGCTGAGGTGGACATACTCCTGGCTTTTGGTTTATTTCGAAAAGCTTTCCCAGAAACAGGAGGCTCCTTTCCACCACAGGATGAGCAGGTTGTCTCCGGCTTCAGCATCCAGCTTGCCTCCCCAGAACTCTCCATCTGAGACGAGGACACGGAGGACGACAGAACAGAGCGAGAACAGATTAAGGTCTGAAAGCTGCGTCAAACTCGAACGTGAAAGGAGGTTTAGCTTCTTCTTTGAAGAGTGTCTTTGCAAACTAGTTCAGGAAGCTATGAAGGCTGATGCAACCTGGAAATGAAAAGGGAGGGCATCTCATCTTTTGTTACCCAAATCACCACCCTATACGTAAATGAGCCAGCCGGCACCGAGGAAAGCCATATAAAACATCAGACACGATGGATGAAACACTGTAAAACATTATAGACAACCGTATTTCAGTTCGTTAAAAATCAACTGCAATGGTATTCAAAGTTTAGAAAACGTTATAGCCAGACAAGTTTACCAACGTGTTTTTATCACACATTTTCCCGTTTCACACTTGATCAGGTTATTCATAAGGAGGGATGCAGGGCTTGACATTAAGTTTTAAACCCACAATTTCCACTTGACCCCTAGTTTGCGAGTACTTCTTTTTTTTTTTAGGAAAACCATAGAAGAGTTGTGAATTGCAACATAAAATGAAGATCAAACACTGAGTTGAAGTTTGGTTATTGGTTACTTTTTACTTGTAATGGACAATAATTTTATCCAAAATAGTTTTTCCTGCGGGGCGGCACGGTGGTGTAGTGGTTAGTGCTGTCGCCTCACAGCAAGAAGGTCCGGGTTCGAGCCCCGTGGCCGGCGAGGGCCTTTCTGTGTGGAGTTTGCATGTTGTCTGCGTGGGTTTCCTCTGGGTGCTCTGGTTTCCCCCAAAGACATGCAGGTTAGGTTAACTGGTGGCTCTAAATTGACCGTAGGTGTGAATGTGAGTGTGAATGGTTGTCTGTGTCTATGTGTCAGCCCTGTGATGACCTGGCGACTTGTCCAGGGTGTACCCCACCTCTCGCCCGTAGTCAGCTGGGATAGGCTCCAGCTTGCCTGCGACCTTGTAGAAGGATAAAGCGGCTACAGATAATGAGATGAGATGAGTTTTTCCTGCTTTAGTCGATTTATTTCCATTTCACATGCATGCAGCTGTTGTAAAGTTCAGCGTGTTTGTGTAGAACTCTCTCAGGCTGTAGGTTCGTTACTTGATAATGTAGAAATCATAAAATAGAAATCTATAACAAAGCCTGCATGAAGAAAACAATAGGGTGCCAAGACTTTTGAACAGGACTGTGTTTGAGAATATTTATATTTCCTTTTTTGTGATCTTATCCACCTCTCGGTTGTGGGTGTTTTAAACAGACCTGGCAACCTGTAACCGAGTCAGCGCAGCCGGCCTGTCTGGACAGCGCAGGGTTGTTGTTTTGTTTTTTTCTTTTTTAAATAAACCTAGAGGTGGATGATACCCAAAAAAACAAAACAAAAAAAAAACCACACCACACACACACAACACATGATATATAAATATTTTGCACAGGACTGTGTTCCTCTGAAAACAGAAACAAAGCTCCAGCTCTCTGCTCTTAATCTGTTGTTTCAGGATTTATCGCGCATGTCGCTCCTTGTTGAGTTTTTATGCCCGAGTTGTTTGAAACCAATCTGGGTTTTCTGTGTCAAATAAGGAAGCGGCTTCACCTTTAAGAAAATCAAACCCTTTCATGAAGGAGCTAACTCGAATACGAGCAGAAAAAAAAAAAAAAAATCACCACGAGATTCTTAAGCAAACTCTTCCATCCTCACTTCCGACTTTGTTTTTGTAAAATACATTTTAAATACAAATCAATCGTGAATTTCTCTGGAGTTTTCAGGCTGAGCTCCTCTCCTCGTATTCTTTAACCACTCATTTCCTCGTTGTTCTTGAAGCATTTGCTTCTATTTGTTAATATTTGTCTTGATAGCGGGGAGACGGTAACGCCTTTTACCTACTTCTCTGTTTGAACGAGCAAAAACAGCGCAAAAATTAACCATACTGAAGACAGATTAAGCTGCTTGCATGAAAGACGGTGTCTGTCTGACCCCAGCTGTAATTATCACATGATGCGTGACATCATGCACAAGGGGTCTATAAACAGTACGCGGACCATACTACAACAGCGGGGGTAAATAAAATAACTTGCAAAGCAGTAAATTAAACCGAGACTAAGAAAACAGCCAAGGCATAATGGCAGGTACGTAGTGAAGGACACCTTCAGGAACTGAAATAAAAGATCAAAAAGTCTAATTTTTGTGGTACTAGTTCGTAATATATGCTCATTCCAACTTGCCCGGTCAGGCATGTCGGGGACATATCCCACTTGTCCAAATGCGTGTTTCACTTACCCCGGGCAATCGGGCAGTCCTTAATGTTGAGCCCTAGAATAGGGGTAGAGAATGGATTTGCTTGAGTCTCAAAGGCTCCGAGTTTTGATTGCCAGTTGAGATGACCAAGAAATTGCAAAGCAACAATTAGAGATGGTGTGATGGTTCTCGATGATACAAATGGTCGCATGTGCATTAGGGATGGTAAGATTCGCCATTTTATATCCGTGCACCAGCATAAAATTTCATGATGCAACTGCCCTCGTTTTAAAAAAAAAAGTGCCCACCAGATACAATTTGGGATGAACTTGTGTCTAAACATTGAATTGGAGGCATATCCAGGTGAGGCAAAAGCTGCATTTCCATTAATCTGCTTAAACGTGCAAAGTGTGAACTTTTATTTTTAAAAACAAACAAAAAACTCCAGAGCAATTAAAAATAAAAATCAATCCATCTTGAAAAAGAAAATTTTTTTTTTTAAATACGATTTCAGTTGCTCAACAGTTCAGGGTCTCTTCTGTCATATTTTGTGTTTCATAATGCACCAATGTTTTAAATAGGAGACAGGTCTGGACTGCAGGCAGGCCAGTTTAGCACCTCGACTCTTTTACTATGGAGCCATGCAGAGTGTGGTTCAGCATCTTATTTATTTTTATACCAAAACAAAAGCTATACAACAGATAGACTGTTTTTTGATCACCAATCACGTGTGTGCACGAAGGAGAGTGCACCATTGAGTGTACGAAGGAGAGTGCACCACTTTGAACACAAATCGGGGGCTGATCATCTCCTGGTTGGATCACCTGGGTGAGGGCTTTGTTAACTAAAGATCCAAAACCACCCCATGACTCCAGTTTCATCACTGACAAATAGACGCAAATGCTTCAAGAACAACGAGGAAATGAGTGGTTAAAGAATACGAGGAGAGGAGCTCAGCCTGAAAACTCCAGAAAAATTCACGATTGCATTTAAAATGTATTTTACAAAAACAGAAAAGTCGGAAGTGAGGATGGAAGAGTTTGCTTAAGAACCACGTTTTATTTGTTTCTGCTCGCATTCGCGTTAGCTCCTTCCTGAAAGTGTTTGATTTTCTTAAAGGTGAAGCCGCTTCCTTATTCGACACAGAAAACCCAGATTGGTTTCAATCAACTCTGGCATAAAAACTCAACAAGGAGCGACATGCGCAATAAATCCTGAAACAACAGGATTAAGAGCAGAGAGAGCTGGAGCTCTGTTTGTTATCAGAGGAACACAGTCCTCATCTCATCTCATTATCTGTAGCCGCTTTATCCTGTTCTACAGGCTCGCAGGCAAGCTGGAGCCTATCCCAGCTGACTACGGGCGAAAGGCGGGGTACACCCTGGACAAGTCGCCAGGTCATCACAGGGCTGACACATAGACACAGACAACCATTCACACTCACATTCACACCTACGGTCAATTTAGAGTCACCAGTTAACCTAACCTGCATGTCTTTGGACTGTGGGGGAAACCGGAGCACCCGGAGGAAACCCACGCGGACACGGGGAGAACATGCAAACTCCGCACAGAAAGGCCCTCGCCAGCCACGGGGCTCGAACCCGGACCTTCTTGCTGTGAGGCGACAGCGCTAACCACTACACCACCGTGCCGACCAGGAAAAACTATTTCGGATAAAATTGTTATTGTCCATTAAAGTAACCAATAACCAAAATTAATAATAAACTTAATCAATAACCAAACTTCAACTCAATGTGTGATCTTCATTTTATGTTGCAATTCACAACTATTCTATGGTTTTCCAATCAATCAATAAAAAGTAGTACTCGCAAAATAGGGGGACGTGATAATATTGGGGGGCAAGTGGAAACTTACCCCAACTTACCTCCCAGGGCAAGTGGGTTTAAAAGTTAATGTCAAGCCCTGAATGAATGATGAATTCAAACGAAGCCAAACTGGCTGAGGTGGGGACTTGAAAATGAAGAATGCTGATGCCTTTTAAAAAACACTGCTCAATGCCCAATGATTCAATAATAACTTCATGTAAAGCTGTAAAATCCAACTTGATATTTAAAGGGAAAGTTTGCCTCTCAGTAGAGAAACAGAAGTTGCTTGCAGAATCTGACTCATCAGAACAGAAGTAGCAACCTGTCAGTTATAACAACAATCGATGATAAAAATAAAGGAATATTTGTACGCCAATAAAGTACTGAATAGTTGCACCGGTTATCCAGGTTAACTTCTCGTTCCTGTTTTCTGCGAGGTTGCTCGTTATAACTATTTAAGAAACATTGTGCTGAAAAATGAGCCACATATACTGTACCAGCTGCGATGACCTGGCGACTTGTCCAGGGTGTACCCTGCCTTTCGCCCGTAGTCAGCTGGGATAGGCTCCAGCTTGCCTGCGACCCTGTAGAACAGGATAAAGTGGCTAGAGATGATGAGATGAGATACTGTAACAGTCAAAACTTTGAACACGCTCATACCGTACATAGGTTTTTCTGTAAACATGACATTTTTGCGCACACTTGCATGCATGTGTAAATACAGTTCTGTGCAAAAGTCTCAGGCACCCCATTCCCCCCCAATACAATCTTTGTTATACATTTCTATTTTATGACTTCTACATTATCAAGTTTGTACAAAAATATTTTAGGAGTTCCAAGCGTTTGTTTTCCAGCACAAACTTAAATATTACAGGAGCAGGGTGTTTGTATCCGAGCAGCATATTACATCAGAGACCACTGTCAGATTACATAGGGTCAGTCCATATGAACTCAGCAGAGGCCTCCCGACTGACCGTCTCTGATTTGTTTCATACTTTCACAAACTAAATGTTATTCCCAGTAAACACCATGCAAAATTTCAGCCATATATCTTTTAGTTTTTGAGATGTTGGGGCTGGGGCAGCACGGTGGTGTAGTGGTTAGCGCTGTCGCCTCACAGCAAGAAGGTCCGGGTTCGAGCCCCGTGGCAGGCGAGGGCCTTTCTGTGCGGAGTTTGCATGTTCTCCCCGTGTCTGCGTGGGTTTCCTCCGGGTGCTCCGGTTTCCCCCACAGTCCAAAGACATGCAGGTTAGGTTAACTGGTGACTCTAAATCGACCGTAGGTGTGAATGTGAGTGTGAATGGTTGTCTGTGTCTCTGTGTCGGCCCTGTGATGACCTGGCGACTTGTCCAGGGTGTACCCCGCCTCTCGCCCGTAGTCAGCTGGGATAGGCTCCAGCTTGCCTGCGACCCTGTAGAACAGGATAAAGTGGCTAGAGATGAGATAAAGTTGGTATCTTGAACCAAACTATTTTTATTAAGGTATCAAAAATACACCATATTTCACCACAAACAAATGTAAAATACAGAGCCACTGTACTTAAAATACAAAATCACAAAATTGTATCAGAGAACTAATATTTGTATATTATGCCCAAATATTCAGCTTATCTTTATTCTACAGGTTTTCCCATACCCAGGTCTACAATTTAAAACTATATAGTGTCAGTAAAAGCAAAAACTTCAAACAAATACTGTCTACTTGAAGAGCTCGAACAATGTATTGATTTGCTTTTCAACATCAGATGGAAGTTTATATCCCCTGCATGTTGACGCAAGTGGAGCATCAATAATCTTCAGGATATGGACAAGAGACATCCAACAGATATCCTCCTTCCTGGGCCAACTGTAATTCTTAGAGGGACCATGAGGATGCATGAATATTACTTGCACATCTTGTTCCTCGTCCGATGTTGCACGTACAGTGGGGCAAAAAAGTATTTAGTCAGTCACCAATTGTGCAAGTTCTCCCACTTAAAAAGATGAGCGAGGCCTGTAATTTTCATCATAGGTACACTTCAACTATGAGAGACAAAATGAGAAAAAAAAAAAAATCCAGAAAATCACATTGTCTGATTTTTAAAGGATTTATTTGCAAATTATGGTGGAAAATAAGTATTTGGTGAATAACAAAAGTTCATCTCAATACTTTGTTATATACCCTTTGTTGGCAAATGACAGAGGTCAAACGTTTTCTGTAAGTCTTCACAAGGTTTTCACACACTGTTGCTGGTATTTTGGCCCATTCCTCCATGCAGATCTCCTCTAGAGCAGTGATGTTTCGGGGCTGTCGCTGGGCAACACGGACTTTCAACTCCCTCCAAAGATTTTCTATGGGGTCGAGATCTGGAGACTGGCTAGGCCACTCCAGGACCTTGAAATGCTTCTTACGAAGCCACTCCTTCGTTGCCCGGGCGGTGTGTTTGGGATCATTGTCATGCTGAAAGACCCAGCCACGTTTCATCTTCAATGCCCTTGCTGATGGAAGGAGGTTTTCACTCAAAATCTCACGATACCTGGCCCCATTCATTCTTTCCTTTACACGGATCAGTCGTCCTGGTCCCTTTGCAGAAAAACAGCCCCAAAGCATGATGTTTCCACCCCCATGCTTCACAGTAGGTATGGTGTTCTTTGGATGCAGCTCAGCATTCTTTCTCCTCCAAACACGACAAGTTGAGTTTTTACCAAAAAGTTCTATTTTGGTTTCATCTGACCATATGCCATTCTCCCAATCCTCTTCTGGATCATCCAAATGCTCTCTAGCAAACTTCAGACGGGCCTGGACATGTACTGGCTTAAGCAGGGGGACACGTCTGGCACTGCAGGATTTGAGTCCCTGGCGGCGTAGTGTGTTACTGATGGTAGCCTTTGTTACTTTGGTCCCAGCTCTCTGCAGGTCATTCACTAGGTCCCCCCGTGTGGTTCTGGGATTTTTGCTCACCGTTTTTGTGATCATTTTGACCCCATGGGGTGAGATCTTGCGTGGAGCCCTAGATCGAGGGAGATTATCAGTGGTCTTATATGTCTTCCATTTTCTAATAATTGCTCCCACAGTTGATTTCTTCACACCAAGCTCCTTTACCTATTGCAGATTCAGTCTTCCCAGCCTGGTGCAGGTCTACAATTTTGTTTCTGGTGTCCTTTGACAGCTCTTTGGTCTTGGCCATAGTGGAGTTTGGAGTGTGACTGTTTGAGGTTGTGGACAGGTGTCTTTTATACTGATAACGAGTTCAAACAGGTGCCATTAATCCAGGTAACGAGTGGAGGACAGAGGAGCCTCTTAAAGAAGAAGTTACAGGTCTGTGAGAGCCAGAAATCTTGCTTGTTTGTAGGTGACCAAATACTTATTTTACCGAGGAATTTACCAATTAATTCACTAAAAATCCTACAATGTGATTTCCTGGATTCTTTCCCCCCATTTTGTCTCTCATAGTTGAGGTATACCTATGATGAAAATTACAGGCCTCTCATCTTTTTAAGTGGGAGAACTTGCACAATTGGTGGCTGACTAAATACTTTTTTGCCCCACTGTACGTTATCTATCCACCATTGTTGGTCATACAACCACACAACATATTTACCAGGAACTGTATCTGCAAGAGAGACAATTTCCAGCTTTTATGTATTGCTTGGAGCATACATCACATGGCTTGAAACGGCATTTCCGTCTCTAGCAAAACATGGCGCATTTCATACCTTCATAAACGTAGTTTGATTCAAGATAACAACTTCATCTCATCTCATCATCTCTAGCTGCTTTATCCTGTTCTACAGGGTTGCAGGCAAGCTGGAGCCTATCCCAGCTGACTACGGGCGAAAGGCGGGGTACACCCTGGACAAGTCGCCAGGTCATCACAGGGCTGACACAGACACAGACAACCATTCACACCTACGGTCAATTTAGAGTCACCAGTTAACCTAACCTGCATGTCTTTGGACTGTGGGGGAAACCGGAGCACCCGGAGGAAACCCACGCGGACACGGGGAGAACATGCAAACTCCGCACAGAAAGGCCCTCGCCGGCCACGGGGCTCGAACCCGGAACCTTCTTGCTGTGAGGCGACAGCGCTAACCACTACACCACCGTGCCGCCCCAATACCAACTTCGTATTTTGTGAATATATTAATGAAGACATGCTCTTTCCAATGGTATAATTCTTTTTATTGGAGACCTTGTCATACATGAGCAATGTGCATTTGAAATATAGACATGAAATGATTTTTTTTCATTTTTAATGCCTCATAAATCAGAAAATTTTATTCCCTTTAGAAAAATACTTAGGTCACCAAAATAGCACTAGAACATGAGAAATAAATACCAAAATTTGACAGATCTGATGTGCTTCGATGTGGAAATACAGAGGGCCAAAACCGCTCCAAAGCACAAACTATTTTTTTAAACAGTTTTCAGCAAGCTATAAACTGCCACATATGCAACTGTGGATCTTCTTTTATAGTAAAGACATTTAGTACCTACTAACATCTCCTGAAAATTTCATGCATCTAGCATGAACAGTTCAAAAGTAATGACTTATTGAACTTAGCATCTTTTTCTGTACCACTCATTTTTACAGTAAATCAGTGTCACGCCCCATTTTTTTTTTAAAGCTCCAATATCTCAAAAACTAAAAGATATAAGGCTGAAATTTTGTATGGTGTTTACTGGGAATAATCGCATTAGTTTGTGCAAGTATGAAACAAATCGGAGACGGTCAGTCGGGAATATTTTCTGAAATCTGGCGATTTGAGGTGGAGTTACCAAAAAAGAAAAAAAACAAAATGAAGGCTACTGGGTTTTGGTGCAAAATTAAGAAGCAAATGTGAGAGTCAAGGTATCCAGAAGTAGGGATGTTAACCGATGACCGTTTGACCGGTGGTTGACCGAATCAACGTCAACCGGTTAAATTTTTTTTTTGTTGTCGGTGAAAAAAAAAAATCAATCGTTTTGAAGCTGCCGATTTTGGAGCGGAGAACCTGGAATTCTGTGTTGTAAACGCTTGGGCCATGCGGTGTAAGGACAACAGCTGACAAATCAGAAACACCCATTCAGTCATGTCCCGCCCTCCCCCCCAGTTAAAGACAGCTGACAAATCAGAAACACCCATTCAGTCATGTCCCGCCCCAGTTGAACACAGCTGCCACTCGGCTAAAGAAAAAAAAGTGTAGAGACAGGCTTTTTAGCTTACAAATTACTGTTCTGGTTTTTTTTAAAATTATTATTAGAAGGCACATGGAGTTTAGTCCTGCCTTGGCCAGTGCATTCTGAAAGTATGTTTCGGTCTGTAGCCAACAATGCATGTTATTGCAGATCATATCTCTCCACACAAACTAAAGGCGCAGATGCCGACTTTTTCATGGACTGTAACGGCATTTGCTTATGTAGTAATTTTAATACACAATTTACTCTGATGAAATTATTCAGACACTCCAACGCCCCCCCCCAAAAAAAAAAAAAAAAATCGGATCTGCACGAGCCGTGAAAAAGGCACGCCGTTTGCATCCCTGTTTAAACTCGTAGGTTAACCGACTTTAACCGGCTAATGAGGCTCGGTGGTCAATCAAGATTTTTTTTTTAGTTTTCACCATCCCTATCCAGAAGAACTGTGGCTGGTTCTGCAAGATGCTCAGTAAAACCTCCAGTTCATTTCCTTATCAATTGTACCGGAGACCACTTTTTTTTTTTTTAAAGCAAAGGGTCGTCTCGTACCAAATACTGAGTTTGTTTCATTCATTATGGTTTACTGCTGTATACAACCGCGAGTTGGCCTCGTGGTTAGTGTGTCCGCCTCTCGCTCGGAAGATCGTGAGTTCTACTCGCGGTCGGGTCATACCAAAGATCATCATAAAAATGGTACCTACTAGGGTTGGGCGGTATCCAAATTTTGATACCTTTAAACCGTCTCTGTGTTTTCCCGGGGTATACGGTATTACCGAGAAAAAAATAATATTTTGTTTCGGCCTACTGTGTAACGTGCGCCTATGCCTCAGATGTACTATTTAAAAGCAGCATAGCGAATTGTGTGCACTGTGGTATGGATTAAGCAGCAAAGCGAATTTTGTGCATTAAGTAGGGTTGCCACATCTGAGTTGTAAAAAACCGGGACACATCGGTCGGCGGTCGCGCCTGCGCGCACGTACGAGCGCGGGGGTTGAGGGCTGCGGACACGCACATCTACGATGCCTTATGCCTTATGTGAATGTTCACGTTTAAAAATAAAACAGTTCAACTGGTGCAGTTAGGCGTTTAGTTAAAATTCATTTTGTCTTCTTAACCCTTAAATGGGCACTACCACAAATATTATTACAAAAAATAAGTTCATATAGGAATGATCTTATTTGGACGCCAATTTTTTTTTTTAAACAAATATTTAATAGTAGGCTAACAGCCCCCTGAAGAGTCTCTCCTCCCATTCCGTTTCCAAATCAAAATAATACAAATATAATCAATATAATTTCTCTCAGTCTGCTTCGTTGTTGTTTTAGCCTTTTCTCTGGAGAACTGAACTTTAAAAGTTAGACTACCGTATCATACCAAATAGCCCTAATCCTTTGTTTTAATCACAAGAGAGAGGTGCTATGTTATTGGGACAACTGATTTATTCATTTCTCACGCCAGTGTTCAGGCATTCTTTTTTGATATATTTAATGATTTATTTAATGATTCATTTATTGATGAAATTGGCCCAGGCTTTAGAACCAGCTTTTATCAGAATCAGAACATAGGAAGTAGACAGCCAGCCTACTTGCGCACCGACCAAGGGAACTCTCACCTATTGTTTGGTATTACGGTATTCCAGTATCTTTGATTTCGCGCGGCCGCCGTTGTATTGACCACGATCACCTAGCAACGGCGACTGGCTGCGTGCGCAAACATTCGGTGAGGCCACACAAGTAGCTGCCTACAATATGCCCGCTTATGTGAAAACTATTAATATGTTAAGTGGCTGCGAGAAACATTAATGATTTGTGTTTATTTCAATGGGGGATAATGTGAGGAAGTAAAAAAACCGGGACAAAACGTGTCCCGGGAAGGTTATTCCATTTTCCTGGACATTTTCCATTTTCCACAAAAAACCGGGACAATCCCGGAAAAACCTGGACGTGTGGCAACACTAGCATTAAGAGATATTTCAAAGCATCACGCAACTCTTCCTTCATCTGTCAGACTCCAAAATGTCACGCAGGGTTGCCATGGTAACGACATAACCCTGCACGCGATGAGAACTTCTTTAGGAAATTGATAGAATTAGTGAAAATACGATCACACAGTTATTCGGGACGATCTTCAATTTATTATTTTCTATTATGACCTCATGTACTCCATATTTATTTAGATATTATATATTTTTTTTAAATGACGGTAATGAGACCGATACCGTTGGTACTTTTGGATACCTCGGGATACCTTCTTACCGTAATACCGCCCAACCCTAGTACCTACTGCTATCTGGCAAGGCACGCTGCAATACAGATGCAAGTGGGGAGTCAAACTCTCACGGTTACCAGAGGACCAGTCCCCCACTGTAACCCTAGCTATGTAATAGGCGAGAGGCTACGGAAACGGAGATCGGTGCCGCCCTATGCACCACACGACGTGGGAAGGACTTTGACTGCTGTATACAGTAATGTTGAAACATTTCATTTCATTATTTTTAAGCCATTTTTGGTCAACAGCATTTCTTTACATGTGCCTCAGACTTTTGCACAGTACTGTACATCAATCAAACACTGAGGTGCTTTTCTGCTCACCACGGTCAGGGACTTCCTGTAAACTCAAACTAGTCTGGCCTCTTGTAATTTTCCAGGTCAGCAATATGCTGCAGCACGGGGGGCCGGCAGCACAGTGGTTAGCACTGTTGCCTCACAGCAAGAAGGTTCTGGGTTCGAGCCCAGTGGTCATGTGTGAGTGAACGGTTGGTTGTCTGGGAACCCAGCCACCATCTGGTGCTGGTCCCAAGCCTGGAAAATGTAAGGGTCGTCGCAGGAAGGGCATCCAGCATAAAACTTTGCTCCAATTAATAGGACGTATCAAGGTCCACACGGCAGCGACTCCACTCCCACACACACACACACACACACACAAGTTGGAGAAGCTGGAAATAGCAGCAACATATACTGTTGTTACCTCACAGCTCCAGGGTTCAAGGTTCAATCCTGAGCTCAGTTTACTGTCTGTATGGAGTTTCAGTCCATGTTCTCTACGTGTCCTTGTGGGTTTCCTTCCATCTCCCAGAAACATGCTGATAGATGACTTGACTACACTAATTTGACCCTTGGTGTCAATGTGCGTGCATGGTGATGGCCTGGCATCCCATACTTGCCAACCCTCCCAATTTTAGCCTCCGTCTCCTGATCGTATTTGTTAAAAACTGGATAATCTCCCGGTTTTGGGAAATCCCTACAGCCAAGTTAAAAATACTCCCGATTACGTCCAATCAGAATCATATGAGAAACACTATTGACGTCAACTGACTTTTAACCAATCAACGGACAGAACGACAGTCACTTCCGTAATGTAGGATTCACCCAGGCTGTTCGACATTTTTTACAAGCAGTCATTCATCATGGCCACTAAACCAAATACCAAACGGTAAAAATATGAACGCAAATACCGGGTTGCATGGGAGAATGAATTTCCATGGATAAGCAAATGTTCGACCAGCCAGACCAACGCATTTTGCAAGGTAAGCGATTCACTGACCGCACAGGTCAAAATTTAGAAGTCCGTATGCTTACATCCGGGTCTCGCAAATTTATTTCAGTTGGAAAATTTTTAATGCTGGGTCGGGTGGCCGTAACTATTGAATTTGTTTGGTGAGTGTATTTGAATAGTGTGGTAGTGTCTTAGTGCTATTTTGAATTTATGTTTGAAAGTTTTAAGCGAGGGTGGCACGGTTGTGTAGCGGTTAGCGCTGTCGCCTCACAGCAAGAAGGTCCGGGTTCGAGCCCCGGGGCCGGCGAGGGCCTTTCTGTGCGGAGTTTGCATGTTCTCCCCGTGTCCGCGTGGGTTTCCTCCGGGTGCTCCGGTTTCCCCCACAGTCCAAAGACATGCAGGTTAGGTTAACTGGTGACTCTAAATTGACCGTAGGTGTGAATGGTTGTCTGTGTCTATGTGTCAGCCCTGTGATGACCTGGCGACTTGTCCAGGGTGTACCCCGCCTTTCGCCCGTAGTCAGCTGGGATAGGCTCCAGCTTGCCTGCGACCCTGTAGAACAGGATAAAGCGGCTACAGATAATGAGATGAGATGAGTTTTGAGGTTTTAAGTGAAAGATTACTAGTGAGTGTATTTTGGTCGTACTAAAATTTTGCATTCACGTGAATTTCTTTGTGGAGTATATTTTGATAGTATGGTAGTATTTATAGTGCCATTTTTAAATTTTGCTTGAAAACTTTCCGTCAAAGTTTGCAAATGAGCAAATTCCTTTGGTGAATTGCAATAGGATTTTGATAGTGTTTCTAGTAAGAGAGATGCGTTTTAGTAGTACTAAGACAATGCAGTATTTATTTAATTGAGTTATTTTGGTTAAATCTTATATAAATTAAAAACAATTTTAATATGATATTATAGTTCTCTGTATTTTTACATGAGCTTACAGAAGGAAAACACATTTGATGCAATCCAATAATACTTTCATTCACTGTGACTATTTTAATAAATTATAAACATTCTTCTAAAGCATCACTTGTGTTATTTTCTGTGGGTCTCTGTATGTAGACAATATTCAGGCATGAGATTTTTCAGCTAAAAATCTGATTTAAGACTTCCCTTTCATTGTCTCATCTCGTTATCTGTAGCCGCTTTATCCTGTTCTACAGGGTCGCAGGCAAGCTGGAGCCTATCCCAGCTGACTACGGGCGAAAGGCGGGGTACACCCTGGACAAGTCGCCAGGTCATCACAGGGCTGACACATAGACACAGACAACCATTCACACTCACACTCACACCTACGGTCAATTTAGAGTCACCAGTTAACCTAACCTGCATGTCTTTGGACTGTGGGGGAAACTGGAGCACCTGGAGGAAACCCACGCAGACATGGGGAAAACAAAAAGGGCACAAAAAGGCCCTCGCCGGCCACGGGGCTCGAACCCGGACCTTCTTGCTGTGAGGCGACGGCGCTAACCACTACACCACCATGCCGCCCCCCCTTTCATTGTTATTATATTAAAATTCAATATAACAACATCGTTTCCATCAATGAAGAGTTACATCATCAACGAAACTGACTTCATGTTAAAACTGTTAATGTTGTCTGTTGTCGCCCAAATGAGGATGGGTTCCCTTTTGAGTCTGGTTCCTCTCAAGGTTTCTTCCTCATGTCACCTGAGGGAGTTTTTCCTTGCCACTGTCGTCACAGGCTCGCTCATTGGGGATAGATAAAGGATAAAATTAGCTCATGTTATAAGTCGTTCAAATTCTGTAAAGCTGCTTTGTGATGATGTTTATTGTTAAAAGTGCTATACAAATAAACTTGACTTAAAACTCAAGACAAGAGTATTATTTCAGATTTTTCACTCTGAGCTCTCTCATGCCTGATACATGAATCCCATAACCTAGAGTAAATGATCGAACAATATGAACAATTCAAAAAAACTAACTGTATAAATTTCAAATGGTTTGCAATTAATTGGGATCCAGTGTTTTTATCATTTCAACCGCGCATCAGACCCTCGTCCAACTGAAAAGGTCGTTCATGCACTTTTCTCCCACATGAGAATTTTGAAAAGTTGGCAAGTATGGCATCCCATATGGAGTGTATTCCCCATTGATCAACACTACATTTCCAGGTCTAGAAAACCAGTATCTAAAATGCTATACTTTTTAACATAACATTTGCTGAACTTCTAGAATTTTCCAGGCTTAGCAAAGTACTTTTAAATTGCATACTACAGAGACAACCCAGGTCTATTACATACAGTACAATGTAGAGTCTCAGCATTCTGTGGGCATTTTATTCCTCTCTCATGAATGAAAACGCTTCTATCTGTAGTGGTACACGAAAAATTCATACTATCCGTTAAATATAAAAGTAAAAGCACCACTCTTTAACAGGACCAGGACAATATACAAGTTAATGTGTATAACCCCGATTCCAAAAAAGTTGGGAGAGTACAAATCGTAAATAAAAACGGAATGCAATAATTTACAAATCTCAAAAACTGATATTGTATTCACAATAGAACATGGACAACATATCAAATGTCGAAAGTGAGACATTTTGAAATTTCATGCCAAATATTGGCTCATTTGAAATTTCATGACAGCAACACATCTCAAAAAAGTTGGGACAGGGGCAATAAGAGGCTGGAAAAGTTAAAGGTACAAAAAAGGAACAGCTGGAGGACCAAATTGCAACTCATTAGGTCAATTGGCAATAGGTCATTAACATGACTGGGTATAAAAAGAGCATCTTGGAGTCGCAGCGGCTTTCAGAAGTAAAGATGGGAAGAGGATCACCAATCCCCCTAATTCTGCGCCGACAAATAGTGGAGCAATATCAGAAAGGAGTTCGACAGTGTAAAATTGCAAAGAGTTTGAACATATCATCATCTACAGTGCATAATATCATCAAAAGATTCAGAGAATCTGGAAGAATCTCTGTGCGTAAGGGTCAAGGCCGGAAAACCATACTGGGTGCCCGTGATCTTCGGGCCCTTAGACAGCACTGCATCACATACAGGCATGCTTCTGTATTGGAAATCACAAAATGGGCTCAGGAATATTTCCAGAGAATATTATCTGTGAACACAATTCACCGTGCCATCCGCCGTTGCCAGCTAAAACTCTATAGTTCAAAGAAGAAGCCGTATCTAAACATGATCCAGAAGCGCAGACGTCTTCTCTGGGCCAAGGCTCATTTAAAATGGACTGTGGCAAAGTGGAAAACTGTTCTGTGGTCAGACGAATCAAAATTTGAAGTTCTTTATGGAAATCAGGGATGCCGTGTCATTCGGACTAAAGAGGAGAAGGACGACCCAAGTTGTTATCAGCGCTCAGTTCAGAAGCCTGCATCTCTGATGGTATGGGGTTGCATTAGTGCGTGTGGCATGGGCAGCTTACACATCTGGAAAGACACCATCAATGCTGAAAGGTATATCCAGGTTCTAGAGCAACATATGCTCCCATCCAGACGACGTCTCTTTCAGGGAAGACCTTGCATTTTCCAACATGACAATGCCAAACCACATACTGCATCAATTACAGCATCATGGCTGCGTAGAAGAAGGGTCCGGGTACTGAACTGGCCAGCCTGCAGTCCAGATCTTTCACCCATAGAAAACATTTGGTGCATCATAAAACGGAAGATATGACAAAAAAGACCTAAGACAGTTGAGCAACTAGAATCCTACATTAGACAAGAATGGGTTAACATTCCTATCCCTAAACTTGAGCAACTTGTCTCCTCAGTCCCCAGACGTTTACAGACTGTTGTAAAGAGAAAAGGGGATGTCTCACAGTGGGAAACACGGCCTTGTCCCAACTTTTTTGAGATGTGGTGTTGTCATGAAATTTAAAATCACCTAATTTTTCTCTTTAAATGATAACTTTTCAGTTTAAACATTTGATATACGTCATCTATGTTCTATTCTGAATAAAATATGGAATTTTGAAACTTCCACATCATTGCATTCCGTTTTTATTTACAATTTGTACTTTGTCCCAACTTTTTTGGAATCGGGGTTGTAGATTAAAACATCAGAACAAAAGGCAACATCACATCACATCACAGGTCCGTCTCTGGCTCACACCGGCTACCAGGCTGCAACACAGTACTCGAGTTACATAAACAACTTTTGTTATATAAAAAAAAAAAACCGTAATAACCAGGTACATCAAGAACATTCTTTGAATGTTGAGCAAGACAGCTAGCATTAGTTAGCTAACTAGCTTTCGTGCACAAACTGGGTTAAATGTTAGCTACCAAGCTACTTACATTAGCCTGATCCTGCGCGGTTATACCACACGCTAATCCCAGCTACCTGCAGCAGGGAAGCGGGTGTTCAGGGAACTCGCCGGCCGCTACGCTGGGCGGATCACAGCACCGCCATTTAGAAGTAATTAGGCGTCTTTCCCCATACACAGCGCTATTCTTTCATTTCACAACAACAGCAGCATTTCGCCGGTTTCTGTTGCTATCCCAAGAGCACGCGGGACCGGTTTAGCATCAGCTCCCGAGCTGTCATCGAATATCTGCTCCTGAAAGCTACTCGACTTGACTAGCCAGTCCGGTTGCTATGCATTGATTACAGGACGTCACCGCCGGCACTGATTGGTCGAATACGATAGGTCGTTCCTGTCTTCCTGTTGATTGGTCAAACCGTGGCTCAGCAGGCTCTAGGTCCCGCCCTCTATAACAAGTGCAGTCTGCTCAACATGTGTTACAGAGCTCGATATAAAATCTCCAGCGTGAAGCCATCTGGCCGCCATCTTACCACTCGCAAAGCAAAGCGGCGGCTACAATTATCTCATCTCGTCTCATTATCTCTAGCCGCTTTATCCTGTTCTAGGGCAAGCTGGAGCCTATCCTAGCTGACTACGGGTGAAAGGCGGGGTACACCCTGGACAAGTCGCCAGGTCATCACAGGGCTGACACATAGACACAGACAACCATTCACACTCACATTCACACCTACGGTCAATTTAGAGTCACCAGCTAATCTCCTGCATGTCTTTGGACTGTGGGGGAAACCCACGCGGACAACATGCAATCTCCGCACAGAAAGGCCCTCACCAGGCACAGGGCTCGAACCCGGACCTTCTTGCTGTGAGGCGACAGCACTAACCACTACGCCACCGTGCCGCCCAGTTAAAACAGTTAAAATATACTCATCTCATCTCATTATCTCTAGCCGCTTTATCCTGTTCTACAGGGTCGCAGGCAAGCTGGAGCCTATCCCAGCTGACTACGGGCAAAAGGCGGGGTACACCCTGGACAAGTCGCCAGGTCATCACAGGGCTGACACATAGACACAGACAACCATTCACACTCACATTCACACCTACGGTCAATTTAGAGTCACCAGTTAACCTAACCTGCATGTCTTTGGACTGTGGGGGAAACTCACGCGGACAACATGCAATCTCCGCACAGAAAGGCCCTCACCAGGCACAGGGCTCGAACCCGGACCTTCTTGCTGTGAGGCGACAGCACTAACCACTACACCACCGTGCCGCCCAGTTAAAACAGTTAAAATATACTGTTTTGCCCAATTTCCAAAGGTTTGTTTACATCTCACTGTTGTGCACTTTCACCGCCAGGGGACCATCATCATGACGTCATTTAAGCCAAACAGATTGGGAGCAGTTCTGCGTTTACTTGCGAACCGAGCACACGTGTACGGACTTTGGTTGTGAGAGGTTGTGTAAAATGTCTGAAAGCGATAGTGATTTTGAAGTAGGAACTCTCCAAATTGAATATCGAGAGGTGAAACCATATGGCCGTCGCGAAGCAGTCGGTGAACATGGCTCACTGGTTTGACCGTGCGGCCTCGGAATCGGAAAGCGACTCGGCCGACTCTGATCGCGGTGACCCCGGACCTCGACAAGACTCGCGCCCAAATGATTTATCCTGGTCAAGTCAAAGTCCTTCCCACGCCTTACAGTACCTGGTATTCCTAGGCAGTCTCCCACTCAAGTACTAACCAGGCCCAACCTGTATGTGGCGCATCAGGCGGCGCCAATCTCCGTTTCCATAGCCCTCGGCCTCTCGCCTATTACATAGCTAGGGTTACAGTGGGGGGCTAGTCCTCTGGTAACCACGAGAGTTTAACTCCCCATGCACATCTGTATTGCAGCGTGCCTTGCCAGATGGCAGTAGGTACCATTTTTATGATGGTCTTTGGTATGACCCGACCGTGAATAGAACTCCCGATCGAGAGGCGGACACGCTACCACTAGGCCACTAGTCGGTTATGATTTATCCTGGTAGTTATGATAAATTCCTACTTTCGTCGGAATACTAAATAAGAGCCCTTTTGAAGAATAATTAAACCGCCCTCCCTAGTGGATATAGGTAAAGATTACTTGACAGTGCGCCGGTAGGCCACATTAGCCTGCCATCCGCGGCATTATACTATTTATAGCCTACTCTAGAAGAAGAAACCTTTATTTGTCACATGCATACTTCAAGCACAATGAAATTCATCCTCTGCATTTAACCCATGGGCAATTCCATGTAAATGTCAACCTTACCATGCAAAAATAAAGCAACATGTAATACATCAAAACCACTCCCAGAGATATCACCTAGGCCTGTATTTTACAGATGTGAATAAGTTGAACCAATTTGTCACATTTTGATCACCTAATATGTCACTGTCAGTCTTTCTTTCTTATAATGTAAAACCCAAGCTAAAATCAACTTTGATCATGTACAATTCTATATTATTGCCACAAGCCACAGAAATGTATGCTAAAATCCACAAAACAGCAAAACAATAGCCATCCTAAATATTATTTAAGAACTTTGATAGTTTTAGCTGATATTTAGAGAGTTTTTCAAAGGGTTATGGTGGTTAAATTGCTGATTTTCTAAACATATGCCATGTCTATTTCAGACATGTCACATCCATAACGGAATTTCGTCACATCCATAACGCTGACTTTTCCTTCCGAAACTCTGCATGAAATACAAAATATTTTAAACAAAGATTTTTTAATATTCACCTTGGACCCCTCTATCAAATAGATATCTCCATTTCGACATTAGGTTTACAATTTCACAGAGTTTGATAAAAATGTACAGTCACCCAAGAAAAGTGATACTTTTTCTGTCACATCCATAACGCATCTTTTATTGGCATTTTCTGGCATGCCCTAGATGTACTATGGGAATTGTTCTTGTTCTATCACTTCTCCAGTATGGTACAGCCTTAAAATATGCAACACCTGTTTAAATACTGGGAGACAATAAAACATGCACTGGATCATTTGTTGCCATTTTGAGTTCAAGTGTCACGTCCATAACACTGGAATTGCTCCCATCTGAAGCAGTTAACACACACCCAGAGCAGTGGGCAGCCACACACAGCGCCCGGGGAGCAGTCAGGGGTTAGGTACCTTGCTCAAGGGCACCTCAGCCCAAGGCTGCCCTACATTAACCTAACTGCATGTCTTTGGATTGTGGGGGAAACCGGAGCACCCAGAGGAAACCCACGCGGACACGGAGAGAACATGCAAACTCCACACAAAAAGGCCCTCGGCGGGCACTGGGCTCGAACCCGGACCTTCTTGCTGTGAGGCGACAGCGCTAACCACTACACCACCATGCCGCCCAGTTAAAACAGTTAAAATATACTGTTTTGCCCAGTTTCCGAAGGTTTGTTTACATCTCACTTATGCGCACTTTCACCGCCAGGGGACCATCATCATGACGTCATTTAAGCCAAACAGACTGGGAGCAGTTCTGCGTTTACTTGCGAACCGAGCACACGTGTACGGACTTTGGTTGTGAGAGGTTGTGTAAAATGTCTGAAAGCGATAGTGATTTTGAAGTAGGAACTCTCCAAATTGAATATCGAGAGGTGAAACCATATATGTATGAACCTATGGCCGTCGCGAAGCAGTCGGTGAACGTGGCTCACTGGTTTGACCATGCGGCCTCGGAATCGGACAGCAACTCGGCCGACTCTGATCGTGGTGACCCCGGACCTCGACAAGACTCGCGCCCAAATGATTTATCCTGGTAGTTATGATAAATTCCTACTTTCGTCGGAATACTAAATAAGAGCCCTTTTGAAGAATAATTAAACCGCCCTCCCTAGTGGATATAGGTAAAGATTACTTGACAGTGCGCCGGTAGGCCACATTAGCCTGCCATCTGCGGCATTTTACTATTTATAGCCTACTCTAGAAGAAGAAACCTTTATTTGTCACATGCATACTTCAGGCACAATGAAATTCATCTTCTGCATTTAACCCATCTGAAGCAGTGAACACACACCCAGAGCAGTGGGCAGCCACACACAGCGCCCGGGGAGCAGTCAGGAGTTCGGTACCTTGCTCAAGGGCACCTCAGCCCAAGGCCGCCCCACATCAACCTAACTGCATGTCTTTGGATTGTGGGGGAAACCGGAGCACCCGGAGGAAACCCACACAGACATGGGGAGAACATGCAAACTCCACACAGAAAGGCCCTCGACGGCCGCTGGGTTCGCACTCGGAACCTTCTTGCTGTGGGGCAACCATGTTAACCACTACATCACCGTGCCACCCAGCAAGGAAATATCCCTGTGTCTCATTTCCACAATGATTGTACAGGATCCCTCAGGATTCTTGACTTGTCAATTGCAAGCAAAAGTAAAAATGTTTACCTCCAATCTTCTCCTTTTTGCTTGAGCGTTGCTGCTCCGTTTCTTCTTTGACTGCTTGATTTTGTTTCACGCACACTAGGGTTCTGTGGTTGGTAGAAGAGAGCAACTGGACTTGCTTGAAGATTCTTGAAGACGTTTCGCCTCTCATCTGAAAGGCATCCTCAGTTCTGTCTGACTAATAGGGAGTATCAAGTATTTATCCTCTCATGGATCATCATAGAATCCGAATCAGAATGCTGATGGCTGCATTGTAGGTGGCTGATAAAAGATGTCTTAGACACCCACCTCTGTTCAGTGATGGTCGTTCCAGGTTGACAAAAATGAACGATCCTCTCTGGCTAAGATGTCTGCCAGTTTTCTGGAAGTCCTCTCATACTCCCGCACCAGTCGAAGGGATCTCATCCCAAAGTGTGTAGAAACATATCTGTGAAGATGCTCAGTCATCCAGGTACATAGTAATCTGTGGTTGGTAGAAGAGAGCAACTGGACTTGCTTGAAGATTCTTGAAGACGTTTCGCCTCTCATCTGAAAGGCATCCTCAGTTCTGTCTGACTAATAGGGAGTATCAAGTATTTATCCTTGGTCCATGGGAGGATAAATATTTGATACTCCCTATTAGTCAGACAGAACTGAGGATGCCTTTCAGATGAGAGGCGAAACGTCTTCAAGAATCTTCAAGCAAGTCCAGTTGCTCTCTTCTACCAACCACAGATTACTATGTACCTGGATGACTGAGTATCTTCACAGATATGCACACTAGGGTTATGACTGTGAAAGTGTTTTCAAAATTTCTACTTTCCTGATGTTGCATTTGTTGAACTTTTACTCATATATTACTTTTTTGAAGTTATTTTTATTGGGTCATGCAAAAACCTCCCGCACCCAACATGAAGAAGAAACCTTTATTCGTCACATGCACACTTCAAGCACAGTGAAATTCATCCTCTGCATTTAACCCATCTGAACACACGCACACACTCAGAGCAGTGGGCAAGCCACACCAGAGCACCCGGGGAGCAGTCAGAGGTTCGGTACCTCGCTCAAGGGCACCTCAGCCCAAGGCTGCCCCACGTTAACCTAACTGCATGTCTTTGGACTGTGGGGGAAACTGGAGCACCCAGAGGAAACCCACGCGGACACGGGGAGAACATGCAAACTCCGCACAGAAAGGCCCTTGCCGGCCGCTGGGTTCGAACCCAGAACCTTCTTGCTGTGAGGCGACAGCGCTAACCACTACACCACCATGCCGCCCATCACCTCACTTTTGATAAATATATGTTGCAACGGTTCTACCAAGGGGCAGAGCACAGAGGATGGCAGGACAGAGATCAGGTTGGTAAAGCTTGGGTTTTTATTGCCACACTTTTCAGTGAACATAAAGTAAATACCACAGACACACACACAACCGGCGTCTGGTTCAGGGATGAGCTCCTCTGCTCTACGCTCTCCCTCTTTAAGTAGGGCGTGGTCACTGGGAAGACACACACAAACACAGGTTAATTGACATCAGGTGTAGTGATTCTGTTACTTACCTTCCCTGACTCCGCCCTCCTGACACAGACCGGCGCTTGACCACGCCCCCGCTGCCACATACCCCACCGCCCGACTCAGGCCGGGCGGCTGTCCGGCCTGCAGCCGACTCCCCCCCCCCCCCCCCCCGATGGGAGAGGAAGTCCGCCATGACCATCTGCGCCCCCGGCCTGTGGACCACCTTGAAATTAAAGGGTTGGAGTGCCAGATACCAACGGGTGATCCGCGTGTTGGCATCCTTCATGCGGTGGAGCCACGGGAGGGGCACGTGGTCTGAACAGAGGGTGAAAGGGCGCCCCAGCAGGTAGTAACGGAGGGCGAGGACAGCCCACTTGATTGCCAAGCATTCATTTTCGATTGTGCTGTAGTGCCCCTCACGCACCGACAGCTTCCTACTGATGTATACGACTGGGCAGTCCTCCCCCTCCACCTCCTGGGACAAAACAGCCCCCAGCCCTCTGTCCGATGCATCCGTCTGTAACATAAAGGGGAGAGAAAAGTCAGGGGAGTGTAAAAGTGGCCCCCCACACAGTGCGGCCTTTACCTCAGAAAAAGCCCGCTGGCATTGCTCCGTCCACTGGACCGGATTTGGTGCTCTCTTTTTAGTGAGATTAGTCAGCGGGCTGGTGACGTCCGAATAATTAGGTATAAACCTTCGATAATAGCCAGCTAGCCCCAGGAACTGTCTCACCCCCTTTTTGGTCTTGGGCCTCGGGCAGGCCGCAATTGCTGCGGTCTTGTTAATTTGGGGACGCACCTGCCCGTTGCCCAAGTGGAAGCCCAGATACCGTACTTCCACCCACCCAATCACACACTTCTTCGGGTTGGCTGTGAGACCCGCTCGCCTCAGTGACCTAAGGACGGCCCTCAGATGTTCGAGATGCCTCGGCCAGTCATTACTATAGATGATAATGTCGTCGAGGTAGGAGGCCGCATAGGTGGCGTGGGGGCGGAGGACCCTGTCCATCAGCCGCTGAAACATAGTGCGCGCCCCAAACAGCCCAAAAGGAAGTGTGACGAATTGGTGTAAACCGAACGGTGTGGAAAAGGCCGTTTTTTCTAGGGATAGTGGAGTCAAGGGGATCTGCCAATATCCCTTCGTTAAATCCAGTGTCGAATAAAAGCGAGCAGTGCCTAGTCGATCGAACAACTCATCAATATGAGGCATTGGGTACGCGTCGAATTTAGACACCGCGTTGACTTTTCTATAGTCCACACAGAACCAGACTGACCCGTCGGCCTTGGGTACCAAGACCACCGGGCTGCTCCAGTCACTGTGGGACTCCTCAACGATGCCCATTTCGAGCATGGCCTCGAGTTCTTCCTGAACCACTTTTTTCTTGTGTTTGAGTAGCCTGTAAGGGCGGCTACGCACTACCACCCCTGGGGGCGTTTCAATGTGGTGCTCTATGAGGTTGGTGCGGCCAGGCAGGGGCGAGAACATGTCCAAAAACTCAGTCTGCAACTGGGCAACCTCCGTGAATTGGGTCGGGGAGAGGTGGCCTCCACAGGGGACCAGAGAGGTATGCGATGTCAATGCGTCTTTTTGAACCTCCGGCCCCAGCTCCGCCTTTTCCGGAACCACCGACACCAACGCTACGGGGACCTCCTCGTTCCAGAGTTTGAGTAGATTGAGGTGGTAAATCTGTAGCGCCCCACCCCTGTCCGTTCGCCTCACCTCATAGTCGACGTCCCCGACTCGCCGTGTGACCTCAAAGGGTCCTTGCCACTTGGCGACTAATTTAGAGCTCGATGTGGGCAACAGTACGAGTACTTTATCTCCCGGTGCGAACTCTCTAAGGCGCGTACCCTTGTCGTACAGGCGGGTTTGCCGTTCTTGGGCCTGCCGTAAATTCTCCTGGGTTAGGTGTGTGAGTGTGTGGAGTTTTGCGCGCAGGTCAATAACGTATTGAATTTCATTTTTACTTGGTGAAGGTCCCTCCTCCCAATTTTCTCGCAGCACATCTAAAATGCCACGCGGCTTATGCCCATATAATAATTCAAACGGGGAGAACCCCGTGGAGGCTTGGGGGACCTCTTGCACTGCAAATAACAAGGGTTCGAGCCATTTATCCCAGTTACGTGCGTCCTCACTTACAAATTTTTAAATTATGTTCTTGAGGGTGCGATTAAACCGTTCAACTAAACCGTCCGTTTGTGGGTGATACACGCTGGTGCGGATCGGCTTAATACCTAATAACCCATACAGTTCGTTCAGTGTTCATGACATAAACGAGGTGCCTTGATCAGTCAGAATCTCTTTTGGGATTCCAACTCCGGAGATGATGCGGAAGAGTGCCTCCGCAATACTGCGTGCTGAGATATTGCGAAGAGGCACGGCTTCCGGGTATCGCGTTGCATAGTCCACCAGAACTAATATAAAGCGGTACCCTCGTGTTGACCGATCTAATGGCCTGACGAGATCCATCCCAATTCTTTTGAACAGGGTCTCGATTAACGGTAGAGAGCGCAAAGGCGCTTTTGGAATGGCCACTGGATTTACTAACTGGCATTCGTGGCACGCCGTACACCACCTACGGACATCGCCGCGAATCCCTGGCCAATAGAATCGGGCCATTATTCGGGCTAGTGTCTTATCCTGCCCTAAGTGTCCAGCCATGGGATTAAAGTGAGCTGCCTGGAATACCAACTCCCGGCGGCTCTTTGGAATTAAAAGCTGCGTGACTTGCTCTTTAGTTTGAGCATCCTGCATCACTCGGTATAATCTATCCTTCATAATCTCGAAGTAGGGGAAGGACGGGGTGGCATTCGGCTGGAGCGTTTGACCATCGATTACTCTCACGCATGCCACAGAGTCTCGTCTCACGACTGCTCTAATGGGAAATCTGCGAGGGATTCCCCAACAGAGAGAGGAGGGGCCGGCGGCTCCTCACTCTGATGCGGAGATGACATAGATGGCTCTGCGACAGCTGCTCCCGCCAAAGCGACACCGGGACCTCCCCCTGTTAAATGGCAGGACCCACTCTTCACTAAGTGTGTCATTAAATCCTGAAATCCCGGCCAATCACTCCCCAAAATTATAGAGTGGGTAAGCCGAGGATTAACCGCCGCCTTCACTATAAATTTTTCCCCTCGGAAAAAAATGTGGACCGACACCAAAGGGTAGCTGTGAATGTCCCCGTGCACACACAACACCTTCACCCCCTGTGCTCCCCCCAATGCCTTGTCTTGCACCAGGCTTTGGTGAATTGAGGTCTGATTACAACCAGAATCCACCAACGCCTGATATGTATCCCCTTGAATACTCACCGGTATGCGATATGCTCCGGCCAGATCGAGGGCGGCTCCTGGCGCATCGGGGATCCGAACCACCGCGCCCACCTCCATTACTGTGCACTGTTGTTAGAGGTGGCCCGGCTCCCCGCAGCGCCAGCAAACCGGCCCGGGCTTCCTCTCCGCACCGGTGTTCTGGGGCTCACTCACCTGAGGGGGGGGGGAGACAGACACAGAAGGGAGAAATGGGAGGGCACCGCGGGTGCGACGGGCCGGCTGGGGTGGAGGAATGGGGCGAGGATGAGACACAGGAGGAGAGGGGGAGAGAGAGAGAGAAGAGGAGAGGAAAATAGAGGCTGTCTGCTGTCCTGCCGCCGGGACAGCCGCCATATGGTCCTCTGCCAGCTCGATTGCCTGATCCAGCGATGCCGGGTGGTGGCACTGGACCCACTCCGCGGTTCCTGCTGGCAAGCGTGCGACGAATTGCTCCAGTACCACCTGGTCGATGATCCCCTCGGTGTTGTGGTTGTCGGCCCTCAACCACCGCCAGCAGGCGTCCCGGAGTTGCTGGCCAAACGCGAACGGCCGGCCGACTTCCTCCAAGCGCAAAGCACGGAAGCGCTGCTGCTGCTGCTCAGGGGTGCGCCCCACACGCTGGAGGATGGCCTGGCGAAGGTCCGCGTAGGCCAGCCGGCAGTCGGCGGGGAGCTGTAGCGCGGCCAGCTGCGCCTCTCCTGTTAGCAGGGGGAGGAGGCGCGCCGCGCGCTGCTCCATCGGCCACCCCGAGGTCTCCGCGACTTGCTCGAAGAGCGTGATGAATGCCTTGGGGTCGTCCTGCGGGCGCATCTTTGTTAGGGTGAGGGGGGACGGGCCCGCGGTGGGAGCGTTGGTGGACCCCGCCGATGCAAGGAGGTGCTGGAATGCCTGACGATCTTCTTGCTGGGCCAACACCAGGGCCTCGAACTGCTGCTCCTGCTCCTTTCAGAGGGTGACTAGCACCTGGTGCTGGCTTTGCTGGGCCGTGGCGAGGGCGTGGACCAGTTCGGCGAACAGGGAGGACTCCATGGGGCTGATAGGCTTCTGCGCTCCAATTCTCCTGGGTTTCGGCACCACTGTAACGGTTCTACCAAGGGGCGGAGCACAGAGGACGGCAGGACAGAGATCAGGTTGGTAAAGCTCGGGTTTTTATTGCCACACTTTTCAGTGAACATAAAGTAAATACCACAGACACACACACACAACCGGCGTCTGGTTCGGGGATGAGCTCCTCTGCTCTACGCTCTCCCTCTTTAAGTAGGGCGCGGTCACTGGGAAGACACACACAAACACAGGTTAATTGACATCAGGTGTAGTGATTCTGCCACTTACCTTCCCTGACTCCGCCCTCCTGTCACAGACCGGCGCTTGACCACGCCCCCACTGCCACACATGTATATTAAATAAATAAATCATGATTATAAAATACATTCATTGAAAGATGTGTAAAGTACTTTTATATAACAATAAATTGCTTAACAATTGTTGTAATAATAATTATAATTGTTAATTAATACAAATTTAATAATAATTTATTCTCCTCTTCCGGAAAAAAACAACCCTCTGGCTTCACGCGCACAGTCCACTCTCTCTGCCTCGTCTCCTCTTTCGGAAAAAGCCAACCCACTTGCTCCGCCTCTACTCCTTTTCTGGAAAAAAACAACCCTCTGGCTTCACGCGCACAATCCACTCTCTCCGCCTCTTCTCCTTTTTCGGAAAAAGCCAACCCTCTCGCTCCGCCTCTTCTCCTTTTTCAGAAAAAGCCAACCCTCTTGCTCTGCCTCTTCTCCTTTTCTGGAAAAAGCCAACCCACTCACTTCACCTCTTCTCCTTTTTCGGAAAAAGCCAATCCTCTCGCTCCGCCTCTTCTCCTCTCTTGGAAAAAGGTAAAAACTTCTTCCTGAACCGGTCCCATTGTTACAGTTCACTGCACAACAATAAAGCGTGGTTTTTCTTCAGAAATTCCCGAATGCACGTCTGCACTCAAGCTGAACGGCAATGCAAGTAAACGGAAGTAGACTCAACTCAAGCGGTTTGTTTGTCTTGAATGACGTCACGTGCCGAGTGGTCATGAAAATCGCCGAACAGAAATTTGCCACGATCTGCACTAACTTATTTTAATTATGACTTATTAACAGTACTTCTTGGGACCAGAAGAAAATTACAGAGGGTTTTTTAACATATAAAGTTTCAAATGTGCATAAATTGAAACCTTTGCCTATGACCTTTAATGATCTTTTGGCCATTGCAAAAGTAGAAAAGACTTTCAATACGTAAATTGTGCATGAATAGGTACTCAAACTTCCACTGGGAAAAAAAAAAGTTGATTCTCAATTACTTAGCATATCAGATCATGTGACACTGTTCCACAATTGTCGATACATTTGTCCACAGTTATCGACACCGTTCCACAATTATCAACATCCAGATGATTATTTCTTTTAAAAAATCGGTCTGTGGTATTACGTTAACAAAACATAGTTTTTATTTAAAATTTGTTTTACAGAGACTTATATTTAAGTGGTGTAGTGGTTAGCACCATTGTTTCACAGCAAGAAGGTCCTGGGTTTGAGCCCAGCAGCTGGTGAGGGCCTTTCTGTGTGGAGTTTGCATGTTCTCCAAGTGTCTGCATGAGTTTCCTCCGGGTGCTCTGGTTTCCCCTACAGTCCAAAGACATGCAGGTTAGGCTAATTGGTGGCTCTAAATTGACCGTAGGTGTGAATGGTGTGAGCGTGAATGGTTGTTTTGTCTCTGTATCAGCCCTGCAATAACCTGGCGACTTGTTCAGGGTGTACCCCGCCTCTTGCCCATAGTCAGCTGGGATAGGCTCCAGCTTGCCTGCGACCCTGTACAGGATAAGCGGCTACAGATAATGGATGGATGTATGGATAAATATATCGATGTCGGTGCTTACATAAATGAGGAAGTAATTCTAATGTTTGTAAACAAATGAACTGATAATGTTTAAGCTGCGTCAGAAAATCTTTTTGTTCCACTTTCTACCCACTTTCGAAGTATTTTTGTAGATCATATTTTGTTCATCATTCATTGTTGTTTGTTTTAATTTCTAGTTTTGTAGTTTGCCAATAATAGACAGGTCCAGATTTTAGAAAAATTGAATGCTGTAGGCATTTCCAGTGCCGTATTAAGCCAATGCGGTGCCCCTGGGCACTATACCTCAAGTGCCCCCCCCACCACCACCACCACCCTGCGCGCACGCGTTCAGTAACCTCCTGCACACACTCACAAACCTTGCCCTTTGCTGTCAAAAATAGTAGCATATACATAAACAATAGTACACATAAATAAGGTCATTCTTCCTCATTGAAAATTTATTAAGTAGGCTACATCAGCCCATCAAATTCACTGAAAACAACCGACGATATGCATGTAGGCATATTGAAATGTCTTATTCAAAAATGAGCAGCATATATTTGTATGTCTCAAGGGGATCCTCGTCGTCGCCGACCCCTCGGCTAACACTGGCTGTGGTTGTAGCATCTCCCCGGCTAGTGCTAGCAGGGCCATCTCCCTCACTAGCATCGCTGATTTCACTAGCTTTGGCTTCAGCGCTGGTAGTGACAGCAGTTGTTGATGTTTTTATTAAAAAAAAACCTATCTAACACTGGAACATTTTTAATTGCAGCTACACACCTGGAGTCTTTCTCTTTTTTTAATTTTCTCTTCGCACAACCACTCAATTGATGTCTGTCCATTTTTCATTTCTACCGCGGTTTTTAAAAAATTGATACATTTCACCGTAGGTGGACTGGCTCACCTGACAGGTTGAGGAAAGGGGGGTTAATGGTCACATAGGCCACTCTTGCTCAGATTTATGATTATTGTTGTTGTTCTTATGAAATTAGTTTTCATAATGAATTATATATATGACTATTTAACAATGTCAAGTGTATAACCATTTTAAGTGTACAAACATTCACGAAAAATATTTTTAAAGTTTCTGTCATGTGGTGCCCCCCCACTGGCTGTGAGTGGTTAGTGTCCCTGGGCACTGTGCCGCAGGCCCATATAGTTAATCCGGCCTTGGGCATTTCATGTTAAAAGTGGGCAGACAAGTTTTTTAGGGTAATTTGAGGCTGCTGAGTTAAAAAAAATGGTCTGCCAGGCTGAATTTTGTGATTTTGACCCTCAAATTAGAAAAAAAAAAAACCAAAATGGCCACCATTTTTGTTTTTTTTCTGCCTTATAACTCAGCTTCTAAGCATTATCAGAGTTTTAAAATGATGGTATAATACAGTACCTATGTTTGTGATACTGAGGAGTCCAAATATGTTTTCACTTTATTTGTATCTAGTTTGGTTTGTCTGACATCTTGAAATTCAAGATGGCTACCATAATTGACCCTTATAATGCATTAATCAACCCATAGACATAAATAACCTGTATGTTAAAAATGATTGCAATACTCAATGTGTGTCTGTTATATTACCAGAGTTTGAAAAGAGTTTCCACATAAACTGAAACCAGTTTGGCTTTCCAGCCATTTTGAATTCCAAGATAGCCATGTTTATTTGCATAATACATTGATCTAATCAGCATAAGTAACAATTAAGGTTAAATAAGGTGAAAATACCCATGTCTGTAATACCAAGGATTCTGCTATAATTATTTCACCTTTTATTTGTAACCTGTTTGGTTTGCCTGCCATCTTAAATTCAAAGTTTTATAATAAACAAGGAAAACATGAAATAATTCCTGAAATTGCATACATTATCCAACTACTGCCTACTGGAGTACAACCCCGATTCCAAAAAAGTTGGGACAAAGTACAAATTGTAAATAAAAACGGAATGCAATAATTTACAAATCTCAAAAACTGATATTGTATTCACAATAGAACATAGACAACATATCAACTATCGAAAGTGAGACATTTTGAAATTTCATGCCAAATATTGGCTCATTTGAAATTTCATGACAGCAACACATCTCAAAAAAGTTGGGACGGGGGCAATAAGAGGCTGGAAAAGTTAAAGGTACAAAAAAAGAACAGCTGGAGGACCAAATTGCAACTCATTAGGTCAATTGGCAATAGGTCATTAACATGACTGGGCATCTTGGAGTGGCAGCGGCTCTCAGAAGTAAAGATGGGAAGAGGATCACCAATCCCCCTAATTCTGCGGTGACAAATAGTGTAGCAATATCAGAAAGGAGTTCGACAGTGTAAAATTGCAAAGAGTTTGAACATATCATCATCTACAGTGCATAATATCATCAAAAGATTCAGAGAATCTGGAAGAATCTCTGTGCGTAAGGGTCAAGGCCAGAAAACCATACTGGGTGCCCGTGATCTTTGGGCCCTTAGACAGCACTGCATCACATACAGGCATGCTTCTGCATTGGAAATCACAAAATGGGCTCAGGAATATTTCCAGAGTACATTATCTGTGAACACAATTCACCGTGACATCCGCCGTTGCCAGCTAAAACTCTATAGTTCAAAGAAGAAGCCGTATCTAAACATGATCCAGAAGCGCAGACGTCTTCTCTGGGCCAAGGCTCATTTAAAATGGACTGTGGCAAAGTGGAAAAATGTTCTGTGGTCAGACAAATCAAAATTTGAAGTTCTTTATGGAAATTAGGGACGCCGTGCCATTCGGACTAAAGAGGAGAAGGACGACCCAAGTTGTTATCAGCGCTCAGTTCAGAAGCCTGCATCTCTGATGGTATGGGGTTGCATTAGTGCATGTGGCATGGGCAGCTTACACATCTGGAAAGACACCATCAATGCTGAAAGGTATATCCAGGTTCTAGAGCAACATATGCTCCCATCCAGACGATGTCTCTTTCAGGGAAGACCTTGCATTTTCCAACATGACAATGCCAAACCACATACTGCATCAATTACAGCATCATGGCTGCATAGAAGAAGGGTCCGGGTACTGAACTGGCCAGCCTGCAGTCCAGATCTTTCACCCATAGAAAAACATTTGGCACATCATAAAATGGAAGATATGACAAAAAAAGACCTAAGACAGTTGAACAACTAGAATCCTACATTAGACAAGAATGGGTTAACATTCCTATCCCTAAACTTGAGCAACTTGTCTCCTCAGTCCCCAGACGTTTACAGACTGTTGTAAAGAGAAAAGGGGATGTCTCACAGTGGTAAACATGGCCTTGTCCCAACTTTTTTGAGATGTGTTGTTGTCATGAAATTTAAAATCACCTAATTTTTCTCTTTAAATGATAAATTTTCTCAGTTTAAACATTTGACATGTCATCTATGTTCTATTCTGAATAAAATATGAAATTTTGAAACTTCCACATCATTGCATTCCGTTTTTATTTACAATTTGTACTTTGTCCCAACTTTTTTGGAATCGGGGTTGTACATTCAGGGTTCTAGTCTCTTCTGTTTCTGCAATGTGCTTGTCCATATGCACAAGCGGATCCTCCTGTGCAAGGTAGCTTCCCTTTCCTACAACTGCAGTTGTGGCTTTGACGGGCTGTGGTGCAGCTACATGTGACAGTCTCACAGCACATCTTAGGAGGAAGTATCATGAACTTTGGCACCAAGTGTCCATCAGCGAGTGTCCAACCTGTGTCAGTTACTTGGGGGAGTGCTGGTGTGGAGATGTTAGCTTGCTTCCATATTAAGGCCTGATAATGTGCACGTCTAATGTGTAGTTTCACTGCATTAGATGTTGGTGGTAGTGCTTCATGCAAACAACCCTTGCAGAAAAGCATGCCACGAACCTTATCACAGGTGTCAACTTCATCAGGCAGTTTGTACAAGTGGCATTAAAAACTTCTCCGCAGCTTAGAATACATCCTCTGTGGCATCTCCTGCACCTAGGTTTGTCAAAAGTTGATAACTTTTGTTAAGTGCAACTAAACGTTTCCGGTAACTGTTGATCAGTCCTGCATACCAGCTTGGAGGAATTTTAGCCCATTCCTCCATACAGAACTGCTTCAACTCTGGGATGTTGGTGGGTTTCCTCACATGAACTGCTCGCTTCAGGTCCTTCCACAACATTTCGATTGGATTAAGGTCAGGACTTTGACTTGGCCATTCCAAAACGTTAACTTTATTCTTCTTTAACCATTCTTTGGTAGAACGACTTGTGTGCTTAGGGTCGTTGTCTTGCTGCATGACCCACCTTCTCTTGAGATTCAGTTCATGGACAGATGTCCTGACATTTTCCTTTAGAATTGGCAGGTATAATTCCGAATTCATTGTTCCATCAATGATGGCAAGCCGTCCTGGCCCAGATGCAGCAAAACAGGCCCAAACCATGATACTACCACCACCATGTGTTCTCCTGATGGTGGACTCAAACATTAGCCAATGTGAGAGAGGCCTTCAGTTGCTTCGGAGTTACTCCAGATTTCTGTTTTTTCATCTTAATTATTGCTTGTGTCCCAATAAAACAACAATTTTCACCTTTAAAGTGGTCAGCATGTTGTGTAAATCAAATGGTGCTAACTCCAAAAATCCATTTTAATTTCAGCTTATAATGCGACAAAACAGGACAAACACCAAGGGGGATGAATACTTTTGCACTGTAATACAGATTATACAGTATGCAATAAAATTGCAGGATGATCACAGGCAGTAAAACTGGGGCCTTACAGTGTAGTGGAGAGTTCAACAGGGTAATAGTTCTGGGGAAGAAGCTGGTCCTGAGCTTATTGGTTCTGGTGTGAATGTGTCATAACACATTAAATTTGTGCAACAATTGCCACTGTTGCTGAGGTGGCATGAAGGTTATGCTTAATAAGGTGGCCACAAAATGGCCACATATTAATTTAGTGAGACCTCAATTTATGTTTCTTGAGATCTGTTTTATGACCATAAAATGCTTAACTATTGGCAGCTGTATTTTAAAATGAGTGAGTCACTGAGAAATCAATAGAATTAGACCGTTGTGGACACAGTAACTTAAGCATGGAGATGACTGATAATATGTCAATCTTTATGTCAATCTTGGCATGATGCATAAAGACATACTGGAATCACTGGTACTGAAATACGGCCTACATCATCTTCAGTGGACTCTCAAGCCAAATAGATTGTTTTTCACTTTCTTCCAAATAGTTAAAGCTAGATGGCCTTTCAATTTCATAAAATCGGTGAAATTTAGTTCCCGCTGAAATTTGGTCATTGTGGTATATGTTTATTTCTGCAGTATCTAAAAAAACAAAAGAAAAACAGGCCATTCAGTGACTGGGAAGTTATTTAATTTGAAGGGATTCCCTAGCAAATAATGTGCATGAAATTGCTTGCTTTGCGCAGTCAAGTAGACAGACAAAGTCCATGTGTCCATGCGCAGGAATGTTGTTCTTCTTTTGGGTTTTATGGCAGCTGGCCTCCACAGTTTTGCATTTACAGGGACATGCCTAGCAAAGGAGCAACATCACCCCTCGACTCTATTGCGCAGACTTGAGAAGGAGAAAGTCTCTACCGTGGAGACTCTGGTTGCAAATTTGACAACATGGCGGAGGGATTTTGGCTTCATATAGTAGGAGGCAGTGGAGCCACGCTGTCCATTCAATATACAATTGAAGGTATCAATCACGGGCGATTGCTCTAAGACAACGAGGGAGGCTCAGCCTCCTCTAAAAATGACGAACATCGTGTAGGATGAATTGCGCTAGGCTTATGTTATAGCCGACCTTATAACATTGCTATTTCAGATCCAGAATCATAGAAATGTATGTGCTCAACCCACTACAGTGCGAAATCATTCCGTTATAACTTTCCCCAGTTCGCCTAATGTGTGCGTGAGTTTTTCCCCCTCGTGACAGCGATGCAGCCCAGCCTCAGTGGACTTCAATGGCATTTGGGAGCTATGCGCTTTTCAATATCAAAATGCAAGACAGTTATTGGACAAATACTGTGAAAACGCCCGCCCACCGGACTCCCAGCCTCACAGTGGGAGGGACATGGCAGTTTCCGCGAGGAGACTGGTGATTGGTGAAAGCGGCCGGATATTTTCTTTGATTGACAGCTCGTTTCAAATATAGACAGGCAGCGGTGAATTTCAGTTCAGTCCCATGTGGATTCGCAGGTGGTATGGTGTATTGTAAGAGATCAGTTTACATTTCGATTTCATTCATTACATACGGTTTCTACCAGCTTTTTTAGTTTGTATATATTTTCATTGTAAATAAAGTGTAAATATAGTGTTGTCAAGTTTGCTATCTTGGTTCCAGAAATTTTGTTTATTTGAGTGACTGAACTTGAACTTGAGGGGGGTAGTCAGCTAGCAAGAAAGCTGCGCACGGATGCCAAGCATTGCTGATTTAATTTTGGCAAAGCCATTTGCCAGTCTTCCTTTCGAGGAAAAAATTAAAATTAAAGAGCAGGGTAGACCAACGCCTCAAATTGACTTGGTGAAAAAGGTAGGGAATAATACTCGTTCCTTTCAGCTCTCCTGGTACGAGAAAGTGAATTGGCTAACAGCAAGTGACCCACATCAACAACAGTAAATAGGCTACTTTAGTAATATGTCATGGATGGACCAAAAATATAGAATCTATTTAAAATGTTTATGCTGAGTATATTATATTGGAATATATATTTTTCTGGATATGAATTAAACACAGCTACAATTTGGAAAACATTTTTAAACAAAAACACAGCCGAGAACATTTCACACTACAGACCTGGATTAAAAGTGAAGGGTTATCAAAATTGTCAATAAAACATTTCTCAGTCAAAATAAGTAAAATATAGGGAAAGTGTCATTGAATGAAATGTGTGGCACCCAGCTCTATGTTTGGCTCCCCGAGGTCAGTGCTTGTGTCTATTCCAGAACACTCTGCTGTTACTGCTGAGGTTCCTGACAAAGAGCTGCTTTCAATAATGATCAATTTTTAAACAACATGCCACAATTTTAAAATATAAAATGTTCGTGCTTTCCAATGAAGGTACCATGCCTTTTAAATTTGATACCTGGTGGGTGCGCAAGTTCCAATAGAATAACTAGAAACAAACAAAGGGAACTCGCACACCTAGATGCCGATATAATAATGCACTTTTATTACATATTAAAACAAACAAAAAGTGCTACCAAAGTGAAAAGTACAAACGTTTCGGTCACAATCAGACCATCCTCAGTGCAAACAATTAAAAATAAAGACACGCCCTTATATAGACAAGGCCACATACACAATTTTTACGTGTAAGGCGGATTTGCCAGAGGGATGAGGATTTCCTGATAGAGGCAGACAAAATGTATGAACAGTTTATCCAGCGTGGTTATGCCACTGATGTCCTTGATTCTGCCCTGGGCCGGGTGAAATCTGAGGGCAATTCAGGTCGCACTTGTTCAGGTGCAAAACCACCGCGCAAGGATCCTCCTCTCATCTGCTGCACCATGTACACACCCTTTAGTCATCAGATAAAAAACATTGTTAAACAACACTGGCATGTCCTTCAAACTGATAATGTATGTTCTGAACTTTTTTCCCAGCCGCCTCTTTTTACATATTCTAGGTCTTCGAACCTTAAAGATAGGCTGGTACATTCAGATACCATTGATCACTCCAAACGCCCGTGCGCACGACTGGATGACATTACTGTTTTTTTCCCCTGCCGTAATTGTGTGTCTTGCAATAATAGTCATAAAACGGACTATTTTACCAGTTTCACAACAGGAAGACGCTATAACATTAGAAAATTTATAACATGTAATTCTATTAATGTGATCTACCTCCTAAGCTGTCCCTGTGGTCTACAATATGTGGGGTGCACCCGCAGACAGTTGAGAATCCGTCTCAATGAGCATCGGAGCGCGATATATAGGGGGGACTCTAAATCACCAGTTGCAAGACACTTCAATGAAGCTAAACATTTGGCTAATGAACTTAAGTTTGTTGGCATTGACAGAGTTCTCCCCAATCGTCGTAGTAGTTGTACTAGCCAGTTTTTACTGAGATGTGAGGCCAGATGGATTTTTTATTTAAAAACATTGCAACCGAATGGATTGAATGATGATTTTGACTTGACTTGTTTTCTATGAATAGTTTGTATACTTAGTCTTACGCTTATTGTCCGATGGGTTGTTTTTTTTTTTAATTATTATTTTTTTCTTTTCATGTGACATTTGTTGTAATTATGTATTATGTCATTGGTTGTATGATGGCGGGAACGGTGCTGATGATAGGATGTCTTTATCCATGCACCCTAACCTGTATTCAGGCTTGGTTATAGGCCTACTACCTGTTTTCCGTGTATGTGGCCTTGTCTATATAAGGGCGTGTCTTTATTTTTAATTGTTTGCACTGAGGATGGTCTGATTGTGACCGAAACATTTGTACTTTTCACTCTGGTAGCACTTTTTGTTTGTTTTAATATGTAATAAAAGTGCATTATTATATCGGCATCTAGGTGTGCGAGTTCCCTTTGTTTGTTTCAAAATATAAAATGTTAAAATATACCCCCCCCCCAACACCACCATCATGTATATTGGACAGTAGGCTAATGGGCCAAAAGAACCTGTTATTTCACAGTTTGTGACCCTGCCAACAATCAGCCAGATCAGAGGCAAGAGTATGGGCAAAATTGATGTGTTTTTTCTTTTTTTCTTTTAAAATCTGGAAATATCGTAACCGACCAGCCTCCCCTGTTTGAAAGACTACCAGCCGCCACTGGTATCAATAGATATACATCTGATCTTTGATCAGAAACTAATACTAAATTATTGTTAAATTTGTGTTGGACAGGGGATATTCTCACTTTTACACAGTATTTTTAAAATTATTAAAAGTATTAAGCTTTGTTTTACTTCGTTTTAGACTCCTGTGTCCTGCTATAGTTCCTAGTTAAAGATCGATACACTGAAATGTATTCAGAAAGATTGAGGTATTAAAGTGTGTGCGGAACTTCCAACATGATTTACTGTACTGTTTTGTTTTGTGTTATGAAACTTTACAAAGACCGGACATGTTGCAGTGTGATGTTGATCAACCCTGAGATGCTGCAATGAAATGTTCTAGCAGTAGCTGTAGATTTAATAAAACAACAAAGTAACATCCTCTGGCTCTCTGAATAGTCTTAGTCTTAAAAGACTTTTAAACTCAGCAGCTCTTAGGGAGGAGTACAAGTTAATCCTAAGTGTAAGTCTTAAATATACGTGACATATAACAGGAGCCAGAGATGTGGTGTTCTCTAATGAGTCAGCTCTTTTAGGTGAACCAGCACCTAAAAACGCATACAGTAGGTGAGAAGCATCACGTGTTTTTGCAAAGTACAGTTTTTAAATTTAATTGTGGTTGTTTTTTTTTTTTTTTAGGGAAAGAACATTGGCCAAATGAACAACTTTGTATACCCTGGAATGTATTTTTATTTTGATCTTTGGTACTAGAGTGGCAGCTACAATTATCAACAGTCCATAATTATCAACACCTTTTCAGATTTATCAAGTAAAAAAACAATTTTACAAAGGTGAGTTTCGGTTATAACAGTTATTATTGGTTAATTAATCAACCGGAAGGCCCCCTTCACCCTTTGATCTTGTCGTCTGATAACACAGCTCGTTACTTGAGATGGATTTTTTTTTTAAAGCACGATCAGCAATTTGAGGAAAAACCTGGACGTTATCATCGCAGGTGAGCATGGTGGAAAGATCATGGACATGTTTTTACTCACCAAATTCACCGATATTTCATGACATCCTTGTCGAAACCTACTTTGTTTCTTACTCTTTCATTTGACAGTTGCCATTTTGTATCTAAACGTGTGTTTGAGAATCACGTGAGGTGTCGATAATAGTGATCACTTTCACCGGTGTCCACCATTATCGACACCCTGTGGAATTAAGGGACATTTACAACTGTTATGGATCTATCTTTGTGTAACATTGTTGAAGTAGATGAAGTACTTTTAAAAAAAATTAAAAAGTGCTGTGATTTTATAATAATTTTTTTCTGATTCATAACAGAATGGAATGCTTATATTTGGAATCCTGTTGCAATATATAGAATTAGACCAGAATTAAATTCCTCACATCTAAAAAATTACATGCTTGAAATATTCCGATTTTTCTATTCCATTCAGAAAATATTTTTTGCAGTCTGTTGTAAATATGTACCACATATTACAATATCAGTCAACATTTTATATTTTGGTTCGAGGAATGACATGCGGCCTTTGACCTGGATTTTCATGTGATTACAATGTCAATTGCCTGTTGACATTTATTGGTAAACTACAAAACTAGAAATTAATACAAACAACAACGAATGATGAACAAAATGTGATCTACAAAAATACTTAGAAAGTGGAACAAAAAGATTTTCTGACAGGTTAAACATTATCAGTTCATTTGTTTACAAACATTAGAATTACTTCCTCACTTATGTAAGCACCGGCATCCATATATTTATATAAAAGACATTTTGTACCAAATATAAGTCTATGTAGAACAAAATTTAAATACAAACTGTTTTGTTAATTTAATACCACATATCAATTATTTTTATAAATAGTAATCTGGATAGGGCGGCATGGTGGTGTAGTGGTTAGCGCTGTCGCCTCACAGCAAGAAGGTCCAGGTTCGAGCCCAGCGGTTGGCGAGGGCCTTTCTGTGCGGAGTTTGCATGTTCTCCCCGTGTCTGTATGGGTTTCCTCTGGGTGCTCCGGTTTCCCCCACAGTCCAAAGACATGCAGGCTAAATTGACCGTAGGTGTGAATGTGAGTGTGAATGGTTGTCTGTGTCTATGTTTCAGCCCTGTGATGACCTGGCGACTTGTCCAGGGTGTACCCCGCCTTTCGCCCGTAGTCAGCTGGGATAGGCTCCAGCTTGCCTGCGACCCTGTAGAACAAGATAAGCGGCTACAGATAATCAGAGGCTCCAACTCTCCCGCCGTGGGCAGGAGATCTCCCACTTTAGGGAACATTTAAAAAATCCTCCCGACCTCCCGCTGACAACATAAAAATCTCCCACCTGCCCTTACTACACATGATTAGTTAAAAAAATATATAACTTGATACATTTATGTTGATGAAAATTAATAGTTGACTTTCCACTTTTCGTGTGTCTGACATTGTATGGGTGGACTCAAGTGTGTACCCCGCGGTATATGCCGATTCCCCGGTCGGTACACCGATTGGCGTAACGGGGGGATTGGAGTGAATGCCAGAGGCATGCGCGCGCAGATCAAGCGCGCATATGAATTGAGCGGAATTCGGTACGCTGCAGGGTGCACACTTGAGCCCACCCAATGTCTTAGCAGTTACCGATAAAGCATACAGATGGCGCTATTAATGATACGCGCGAGAGAACGAGAAAACCTGCAACACTCAACCATTTTGTTTGTTTATTCGCGTCTGCATTTATCGCCTGCTCGGCTTTAACTTTATATTCTCTTGAATGAAATAATGAAACGAAGTTCCGTTGGTGGAAATGGCGAAAGCCAAACTCTCTCATCTCTCTCATTATCTCTAGCCGCTTTATCCTTCTACAGGGTCGCAGGCAAGCTGGAGCCTATCCCAGCTGACTACGGGCGAAAGGCGGGGTACACCCTGGACAAGTTGCCAGGTCATCACAGGGCTGACACATAGACACAGACAACCATTCACACTCACATTCACACCTACGGTCAATTTAGAGTCACCAGTTAACCTAACCTGCATGTCTTTGGACTGTGGGGGAAATCGGAGCACCCAGAGGAAACCCACGTGGACACGGGGAGCACATGCAAACTCCACTCAGAAAGGCCCTCGCCGGCCACGGGGCTCGAACCCGGACCTTCTTGCTGTGAGGTGACAGCGCTAACCACTACACCACCGTGCCGCCCATCAGAGGGTCTACCATTGGCAATTTATAATAGTCATTCTTGACATTAACATTGATCTGCAACAAAATGCACAATGATAGAAGGTCACTATTATTGTGTGTGTGTGTTCGATTATTTGGTCCGCACCAGGCAGTAAAATTGTTACATTGTAGCATACAGACTGCGTGTGGTCCGCGTTCACACATGCAAACGAACCAATGCATCAGAATCAGAATCATATTACAAGATATCAAGTTCAACATTCAGCAATATCTGGGCATATTATATGTTATATTATTTCAACATACAACCCCGATTCCAAAAAAGTTGGGACAAAGTACAAATTGCAAATAAAAACAGAATGCAGTGATGTGGAAGTTTCAAAATTCCATATTTTATTAAGAATAGAACATAGAGGACATCAAATGTTTAAACTGAGAAAATGTATCATTTAAAGAGAAAAATTAGGTGATTTTAAATTTCATGACAACAACACATCTCAAAAAAGTTGGGACAAGGCCATGTTTACCACTGTGAGACACTGTGAGACATCCCCTTTTCTCTTTACAACAGTCTGTAAACGTCTGGGGACTGAGGAGACAAGTTGCTCAAGTTTAGGGATAGGAATGTTAACCCATTCTTGTCTAATGTAGGATTCTAGTTGCTCAACTGTCTTAGGTCTTTTTTATCGTATCTTCCGTTTTATGATGCGCCAAATGTTTTCTATGGGTGAAAGATCTGGACTGCAGGCTGGCCAGTTCAGTACCCGGACCCTTCTTCTACGCAGCCATGATGCTGTAATTGATGCAGTATGTGGTTTGGCATCGTCATGTTGGAAAATGCAAGGCCTTCCCTGAAAGAGACGTCGTCTGGATGAGAGCATATGTTGCTCTAGAACCTGGATATACCTTTCAGCATTGATGGTGTCTTTCCAAATGTGTAAGCTGCCCATGCCACACGCACTAATGCAACCCCATACCATCAGAGATGCAGGCTTCTGAACTGAGCGCTGATAACAACTCGGGTCATCCTTCTCTTCTTTAGTCCGAATGACACGGCGTCCCTGTTTTCTATAAAGAACTTCAAATTTTGATTCGTCTGACCACAGAACGGTTTTCCACTTTGCCACAGTCCACTAAAACTATATAAAACTATAGAGTTTTAGCTGGCAACGGCGGATGGCACGGTGAATTGTGTTCACAGATAATGTTCTTTGGAAATATTCCTGAGCCCATTTTGTGATTTCCAATACAGAAGCATGCCTGGATGTGATGCAGTGCCATCTAAGGGCCCGAAGCTTACGGGCACCCAGTATGGTTTTCCGGCCTTGACCCTTACGCACAGAGATTCTTCCAGATTCTCTGAATCTTTTGATGATATTATGCACTATAGATGATGATATGTTCAAACTCTTTGCAATTTTACACTGTCGAACTCCTTTCTGATATTGCTCCACTATTTGTCGGCGCAGAATTAGGGAGATTGGTGATCCTCTTCCCATGAAATTTCAAAATGTCTCACTTTCGACATTTGATATGTTGTCTATGTTCTATTCTGAATACAATATCAGTTTTTGAGATTAGTAAATTATTGCATTCCGTTTTTATTTACAATTTGTACTTTGTCCCAACTTTTTTGGAATCGGGGTTGTATTACAACATATCAAAAATCCCTTAGCAATTCAACTTCAGCAATATCTTGGCATCATGTTTGCCAAGTTTGACATGAATTTGATGAACCGTCTAAGAGTACGCTGTTAAAAATTACTGTAGCCGTTCTTATGAAGGGGTGGAGCACAGAGGACGGCAGGACAGAGATCAGGTTCAACAAATAGCTTTATTGCTACACTTTTCAGTGGAACATACACACACAGCCAGACACACGTGCACACACATCAGGTGTCTGGTTCGGGAGAGCTCCTCTGCTCTCTGCTCTCCCTCCCTAAATAGGGCGCGGTCACTAGGAAGACACACAAACAGGTTAATTGCAGTCAGGTGTAGTGATTCTGCCACTTACCTTTCCTGACTCCGCCCTCCTGTCACAGACCGGCGCTTGACCACGCCCCTACTGCCACATACCCCCACCGCCCAACTCAGGCCGGGCGGCCGTCCGGCCTGCAGCCGACTCCCCCCCCCCCTTGACGGGAGAGGAAGTCTGCCATGACCATCTGCGCCCCCAGCCTGTGGACCACCTTAAAATTGAAGGGTTGGAGTGCCAGATACCAACGGGTGATCCGCGCGTTGGCATCTTTCATGCAGTGGAGCCACTGGAGGGGCGCGTGGTCTGAACAGAGGGTGAAAGGGCGCCCCAGCAGGTAGTAATGGAGGGCGAGGACTGCCCACTTGATCGCCAGACACTCCTTCTCTATCGTGCTGTAGCGCCCCTTACGCACTGACAGCTTCCTGCTGATGTACAGGACGGGGCGGTCCTCCCCCTCCACCTCCTGGGACAAAACCGCCCCCAGCCCTCTGTCCGACGCATCGGTCTGCAACACAAAGGGGAGAGAAAAGTCAGGGGAGTGTAAAAGTGGCCCCCCACACAGTGCAGCCTTTACCTCCGAAAAAGCCCGCTGGCATTGCTCCGTCCACTGGACCGGATCTGGTGCCCCCTTTTTAGTGAGTTCAGTCAGCGGGCTGGTGACGTCCGAATAATTAGGTATAAACCTACGGTAATAGCCAGCCAGACCCAGGAACTGTCTCACCCCCTTTTTGGTCTTGGGACTCGGGCAGGCCGCAATCGCTGCCGTCTTATTAATTTGGGGACGCACCTGCCCGTTGCCCAAGTGGAAGCCCAGATACCGTACTTCCACCCGCCCAATCGCACACTTCTTTGGGTTGGCTGTGAGCCCCGCTCGCCTCAGCGACCTAAGGACGGCCCTCAGATGTTCGAGGTGCCGCTGCCAGTCATTACTATAGATGATGATATCATCTAGATAAGCGGCCGCATAGGTGGCGTGAGGGCGGAGGACTCTGTCCATCAGCCGCTGAAATGTAGCGGCCGCCCCAAACAGCCCAAACGGAAGGGTGACGAATTGGTGTAAACCAAACGGTGTGGAAAAGGCCGTTTTTTCTCGGAATAGTGGAGTCAAGGGGATCTGCCAATATCCCTTCGTCAAATCCAGCGTCGAATAAAAGTGAGCAGTGCCGAGTCGATCGAGCAACTCATCAATACGAGGCATTGGGTACGCGTCGAATTTAGACACCGCATTGACTTTTCTGTAGTCCACACAGAACCGGACCAACCCGTCGGCCTTGGGTACCAAGACCACCGGGCTGCTCCAGTCACTGTGGGACTCCTCGACGATGCCCATTTCGAGCATGGTCTCAAGTTCTTCCCGAACCACCTTTTTTTTGTGTTCGGGTAGTCTGTAAGTGTGGCTATGCACTACTACCCCCGGGGCCATCTCTATGTGGTGCTCTATGAGGTTAGTGCGACCGGGCAGGGGCGAGAACACATCCGAAAACTCGGTCTGCAACTGGGCGACCTCCGTGAGCTGGGTCGGGAAGAGGTGGTCTCCACAGGGGACCGGAAGGGTACGTGATGTCAATGCCCCTTTTTGAACCTCTGGCCCCAGCTCCACCTTCTCCGGAACCACCGACACCAACGCCACGGGGACCTCCTCTTTCCAGAGTTTAAGGAGATTAAGGTGGTAAATTTGTAGCGCCCCACCCCTGTCCATTCGCCTCACCTTGTAGTCGACGTCCCCGACTCGCCGTGTGACCTCAAAGGGACCTTGCCACTTGGCGATCAATTTGGAGCTCGAAGTGGGCAACAGTACGAGTACTTTATCTCCCTGGGTGAACTCCCTAAGGCGCCTACCCTTGTTGTACAGGCGGGCTTGCCGTTCCTGGGCCTGCCGCAAATTCTCCTGGGTTAGTTGGGTGAGTGTGTGGAGTTTTGCGCGCAGGTCCATAACGTACTGAATTTCGTTCTTGCTTTGTGAAGGTCCCTCCTCCCAATTTTCCCGCAGCACGTCTAGGATGCCGCGCAGCTTACGCCCATATAATAGTTCGAACGGGGAGAACCCCGTGGAGGCCTGGGGAACCTCTCGCACTGAGAACAACAAGGGCTCGAGCCACTTATCCCAATTACGTGCGTCCTCACTTACGAATTTTTTAATGATATTTTTGAGGGTGCGATTGAACCGTTCCACTAAACCGTCCGTTTGTGGGTGATACACACTGGTGCGGATCGGCTTAATCCCCAATAACCCATACAGTTCGCGCAGTGTCCGTGACATAAATGTAGTGCCTTGATCAGTCAGAATCTCTTTCAGGATTCCGACTCGGGAGATGACGCGGAAGAGTGCCTCTGCAATACTGCGTGCTGAGATATTGCACAGAGGCACTGCTTCCGGGTATCGCGTTGCATAGTCCACCAGAACTAATATAAAGCGGTACCCTCATGCTGACTGATCTAATGGCCCGACGAGATCCATCCCAATTCTCTCAAACGGGGTCTCGATCAATGGAAGAGGGCACAAAGGCGCTTTTGGAATGGCCGCTGGATTTACTAACTGGCATTCGCTGCATGCCATACACCACCTACGAACATCGCCGCGAATCCCCGGCCAATAGAATCGGGCCATTATTCAGGCTAGTGTCTTGTCCTGCCCTAGGTGTCCAGCCATGGGATTAAAGTGAGCCGCCTGGAATACCAATTCCTGGCGGCTCTTTGGAATTAAAAGCTGCGTGATTTGCTCTTTCGTCTGAGTGTCCTGCGTCACTTGGTATAATCTATCCTTCATAATAAAGAAATAGGGGAAGGACGGGGTGGCGTTCGGCGGGAGCGTTTGCCCATCGATTACTCTCACTTGGTCAAACGCATGTCGCAGAGTCTCATCTCGCGATTGTTCTAACGGGAAATCCGCGAGGAATTCCCCGAGAGAGAGAGGAGGAGCCTGGGGCTCCTCACTCTGACGCAGAGATGACGTAGACGGCTCTGTGACAGCTGCTCCCGCCAAAGCAACACTGGGACCTCCCCCTGCTAAATGGCAGGACCCACTCTCTACTAAGCGCGTCATCAAACCCCGAAATCCCGGCCAATCAGTCCCCAAAATCAAAAGTGGGTAAGGCGAGGATTAACCGCCGCCTTCACTATAAATTTTTCCTCTCGGAAAAAAATATGGACTGACACCAAAGGGTAGCTGTGAACATCCCCGTGCACACACAACACCTTCACCCCCTGTGCTCCCCCCAATGCCTCATTTTGCACCAGGCTTTGGTGAATTGAGGTCTGATTACAGCCCGAATCCACCAACGCCTGATATGTATCCCCTTGGATACTCACCGGTATGCGATACGCTCCGGCCCGATCGAGGGCGGCCTCTGGCGCATCGGGGATCCGAACCACCGCGCCCACCTCCATCGCCGTGCACTGCTGTTGAAAGTGGCCCGGCTCCCCGCAGCGCCAGCAAACCGGCCCGGGCTTTCCCTCTGCACCGGTGATCTGGGGCTCACTCACCTGAGGTGGGGGAGAGACAGACACAGAAGGGAGAAACGGGAGAGCACCACGGGTGCGGCGGGCCGGCTGGGGTGGTGCCGGCCCCCGCCTCCGCGGTGGGGGAATGGGGCAAGGACGGGACACAGGAGGAGGGGGAAAGAGAGAGAGAGAAGAGGAGAGAAGAGAAGATGCCATCTGCTGTCCTGCTGCCGGGACAGCCGCCAAATGGTCCTCCGCCAGCTCGACTGCCCGATCCAGCGATGCCGGGCAGTGGCACTGGACCCACTCCGCAGTTCCTGCTGGCAAGCGAGCGATGAACTGTTCCAGCACCACCTGGTCGATGACTCCCTCAGCGTCGCGGTTGTCGGCCCTCAGCCACCGCCAGCAGGCGTCCTGGAGTTGCTGGCCAAACGCGAATGGCCGGCCGACTTCCTCCAAGCGCAACGCGCGGAAGCACTGGCGCTGCTGTTCTGGGGTGCGCCCCACGCGCTGGAGGACGGCCCGGCAGAGGTCCGCGTAGGCCAGCCGGCGATCGGCGGGGAGCTGTAGCGCGGCCAGCTGTGCCTCTCCCGATAGCAGGGGGAGGAGGCGCGCCGCGCGCTGCTCCATCGGCCACCCCGAGGCTTCGGCGACTTGCTCGAAGAGCATGATGAGTGCCTCGGGGTCGTCCTGCGGGCCCATCTTGGTGACGGTGAGGGGAGACGGGCCCGCAGTAGGAGCGCTGGTGGACCCCACTGACGCGAGGAGGTGCCGGAACGCCTCTCGATCTTCTTGTTGGGCCAACACCAGGGCCTCGAACCGCTCTTCTTGCTCCTTTCGGAGGGTGAGTAGCGCCTGGTGCTGGCTTTGCTGGGCTGTGGCGAGGGCGTGGACCAGTTCAGCGAATGGGGAGGACTCCATGGGGCTGTTAGGCTGCTGTGCTCCAGGTCCCGGGTTTCGGCACCACAGTAGCAGTTCTTATGAAGGGGTGGAGCACAGAGGACGGCAGGACAGAGATCAGGTTCAACAAATAGCTTTATTGCTACACTTTTCAGTGGAACATACACACACAGACAGACACACGCGCACACACATCAGGTGTCTGGTTCGGGAGAGCTCCTCTGCTCTCTGCTCTCCCTCCCTAAATAGGGCGTGGTCCCTGGGAAGACACACACAAACAGGTTAATTGCAGTCAGGTGTAGTGATTCTGCCACTTACCTTCCCTGACTCCACCCTCCTGTCACAGACCGGCGCTTGACCACACCCCCGCTGCCACAATGACCATGTGTAATTTCACTCCAAATGGCCTTATGACATCATCATTCCAAAGTTCTACCCATTCATTTCAATGGAAAATGGAAAAAGGGGCGCTATGAAGTCCCTGGGCCATGCCCGGGGCCAAAAGTCTGTGGCTGAGTAGCGAGGACAATGACTGATGTGTGTATCAAATTTCGGCGAAGTGGCCAAGTGGTTAGAGCGCTTGACCACTAAGCCAATGGTCCCTGGTTCGAGCCTCGCCTTGGACGGTGATCTGGGGCTCGCCTCCTGTCCACCCAGCAGTGAATGGGGACCTGGTGGAAACACTGGGGAAGTTAAAGGCGGCGAGGAAAGGAACTGGCCACCCTACCTCACCATGCCGACAGCCTAGACAGAGTGTGCTCTCTAACAGGCACTCCCCAACGTACGTACGAAAACGTATATGGGACTCTTTGACTTTGTATCAAATTTCATGAGTTTTCGTGCATGGGAAATGCCTCAAATAAGGCCAAACATGGAAGAATAATAATAATCCTTCGAAAAACAATAGGGTCTCACACCAAATGGTGCTCGGGCCCTAATAATAATAATAATAATAATAACATGGGCAGGGCGGCACAGTGGTGTAGTCATTAGCGCTGTCGCCTCACAGCAAGAAGGTCCGGGTTTGAGCCCCGTGGCCGGCGAGGGCCTTTCTGTGCAGAGTTTGCATGTTCTCCCCGTGTCGGCGTGGGTTTCCTCTGGGTGCTCCGGTTTCTCCCACAGTCCAAAGACATGCAGGTTAGGTTAACTGGTGACTCTAAATTGACCGTAGGTGTGAATGTGAATGGTTGTCTGTGTCTATGTGTCAGCCCTGTGATGACCTGGCGACTTGTCCAGGGTGTACCCCACCTTTCACCCGTAGTCAGCTGGGATAGGCTCCAGCTTGCCTGCAACCCTGTAGAACAGGATAAAGCGGCTAGAGATAATGAGATGAGATGAGATAACATGGGCAGGGCGGCACAGTGGTGTAGTCGTTAGCGCTGTCGCCTCACAGCAAGAAGGTCCGGGTTTGAGCCCCGTGGCCGGCGAGGGCCTTTCTGTGTGGAATTTGCATGTTCTCCCCATGTCGGCATGGGTTTCCTCCGGGTGCTCCGGTTTCCCCCACAGTCCAAAGACATGCAGGTTAGGTTAACTGGTGACTCTAAATTGACCGTAGGTGTGAATGTGAATGTGAATGGTTGTCTGTGTCTATGTGTCAGCCCTGTGATGACCTGGCGACTTGTCCAGGGTGTACCCCGCCTTTCGTCCGTAGTCAGCTGGGATAGGCTCCAGCTTGCCTGCGACCCTGTAGAACAGGATAAAGCGGCTAGAGATAATGAGATGAGATGAGAATAACATGGGCTATTTGTGTGGAGTCGAACCCCCCCCACACCCAGGCACTTCCTCAACCACGTGGTCGACGATAACAGGTTCAACGTCATTTCCTGTTTTCGGGATTTAGTTTGTTTCTAGCAAGTAATTGTTTTCTGTTCAAACCCTGTAGCTGAGTTGGAAGAAAAGAAATGACAATATACATGTATAAAGACAACTTATGAGAATCACATCACACACATCACATTATCTCTAGCCGCTTTATCCTTCTACAGGGTCGCAGGCAAGCTGGAGCCTATCCCAGCTGACTACGGGCGAAAGGCGGGGTACACCCTGGACAAGTCGCCAGGTCATCACAGGGCTGACACATAGACACAGGCAACCATTCACACTCACATTCACACCTACGGTCAATTTAGAGTCACCAGTTAACCTAACCTGCATGTCTTTGGACTGTGGGGGAAACCGGAGCACCCGGAGGAAACCCACGCGGACACGGGGAGAACATGCAAACTCCGCACAGAAAGGCCCTCGCCGGCCCCGGGGCTCGAACCCAGGACCTTCTTGCTGTGAGGCGACAGCGCTAACCACTACACCACCGTGCCGCCACTTATGAGAATATAATAGCTTAAACATTGTTACTGTTTATTATGTGTAGCTCTGCAATACAGTACATGCGCACGAGCGCGGAAATGAGAGTGCTTAGCTTTTCTGTCTCAGTGCTGCCACCTTTCGGTAACAGTCGGCGACACCTCTACAGCACTCCCATTTTATTTATATCTTGCTCCCATTCTTCGGCCTAAGTATAATAGTACATTTCCTGATTTTCTAATACTTTTTTTTTTACACTTAAACAAAAAATTCTGGACGGTTTTATTCACACTTGCCTAAAATCTGTAGGGTCACGCAAATCTCGCGTTGTTAAAAAAAAAAAGACATCGCGAGATCTTGTAGCTTAAACGAATTCTGATTGGTTGCCAGCTTTTTGTTGTAAAATGGCGCCTTAGGAAATGTAAGATAATAAAGGAAACATTGTTGATAACCCAAACAAACCGAGAGGTGGATTTTTCACTCCTCCTCATGTAGTTAGTGCGAAATTTCCCTTGTGAAGAGCCAGGAGAAGCAAAGACAGGTAAATTAGGTAAACGAGTTGTTTGGCTAACACAAGAAGCACAGAAAGTAGTCGCTGGCTGTATCCGATTTGACGCTTTACTCCTATACAAGTGCACTGCTTGTGGTATAAATAAATGGGTTTTGCACCCTATCTAGTGCACTTAGGGTCTAGAGATTTTGAGATTCGGCTACTCCCATGTCATTTGAGCCAGGGTTGTTGAAAACGATCTTAAAATCGAGTTATATACAAAGCAACTGTAAGTGTACAACGCATTTTAAGCTCGGGTGCTGTTTCTAGCTGTCTAATTCAGGGGCTTATTTATTTATATATTAATAAATGGTTGTGTCCTCGCGTTTCCTTACATCAAAGTGTGTTTTGGAAATTGGAGGACATGATTTACACTGGACATTTGTTTGTTTGCTAATACTCTTTGGACATGACTGTCTAAACGATGAATCTGTGCACGACACAGAAAGCCAGAATCGAGATCTGGTTCTCATCCTGATCGTGTGTTTCAGGTCTTGAGGCTGTTGACTCTGGAGTGATCAATAACTCCATGGAGGCCTCAGTGCCATATGAGGAGCTGGAGAAGGGGAAAGAACACAACATCCCACAACACTGCATGAAGGAGTTCCTGGAGTCACTAGCTAGTAAAGGGCCTGAGGAGGCTTTGCAGGAGTTCAGCCAGAAGGATGACGACAGCAGTACTTCTCAACAAGAGACAAACTGCATCCTGATGGACAGCACCGAAGTGGCCGGCTCACTCCTGGAGCTGGCCTGTCCAGTAAGCCCATGTTTACATTAGACCGTATCAGCGGATCATCAGATTAACGTTTTTAAAACGATTAGTGTGCACACAGCAACACCAATACACGATTCGCGTGCACACAGCAACACCAATACACGGATACGCTCGGCTCCGCAGGCATTCTGCGCTCCAAATCACTCCGCCCTGAACAGCGAGTGCCCTCTGGAGGGTGCGCACTCCGGCCTTGCGCAGCTCACAGAGCGCGCGAGTGTAGTGCACAAGCTGTGATTCGGGACTGAGCCGCTGTGTGTGTGATCCCAGCGCATATCACTTACCACTTGCAAGTGGAAGGATGGCAAGCCGAAAGACCATCATAACTACACAATGGGCAGTATTTGCATCAGTATTTGCAGTATTTTCATACTTTTATACTTTTTAATGAAAGGTGATACAAGGCGGAAGTCCGCGCCGTTTTTCAGCAGTCGCGTCACATGACCAACGCCAGCGAATCAGGAAGGTGGATGTCACAGTGACGTTGTCCAATGACGACGCCAGCTAGAGCTCAGCACAGCGTATCCGCGTATTCTCAATGTTTACACAGCACCGGACCAGACACAATCTGGATTGAATACGTGGACCCTGGCAGATTCCCGTTTCCCGGCGTTTCCAGGCGGTTTAATGTAAACGGACAGTGCATCCGCGAAGAAAACGAGACAGATACGGTCTAATGTAAACTTGGCCTAAGAGAGAGTGAAAGATGGAAATAATCAGTGAACAATGTTGTCATCGTCTTCTATTTTTGATTTCGTTTATTATCCAAGGGTTTGTGAAACACCATACTTCACGTCATTTCAGGCTTGTAGTACTCGAGTCCGACTCATGACATGACTTGACTTGGACTACGTTCAGACTGCACCCTGAAACGACCCATATCCGATTTTTTTGCCCATATGAGACCTGTATCCGATTTGTTATTGACAATCTGAACGACACAGATCCGATTTTTTCACATGCGACCCAGGCCGCTTGGATATGTGGTCCTAATTCCGATGCATATCCGTTATTTTCACATGCGACTGCAGTCTGACCGGACAGGTCGCATTCATGTGACCTACACGTCATCAACAAGAGACAAACGTCACTATTCTGCGTTGGCTAATCTCGTTTCTTTGGTGGAAAACAACAACATTTGTACAGTTTTCAGAATTTAAATAGACTTCTATAGAATTGATCAAGCTAATGGTGGATTTGGTAGGGACCTGGATGTTGATCTGTTAGCCTGATTAAATAAAACAGTTTCTATAACTGATTTATAACTTAAACCATCCTGTATTACAAGATTATAAGATTGTTCTGGAAATTTCCAGTAATTTGACACCTTCGGTCTCATTAGTCTGCTGCCCACATTAATCAGATTATTGTGTGAGTTCCGCTGCCGCCACAAAAACCACATCGCCGGGTCTCGCCTATTCTCCATGCTTTATTTGCAAACTTGAAGAGTGCGCTTTTTTTTTGTTTACGTATTACGTAGATGTGTTTATTACGTGTCAATTTGCGCATGCGGGACACTTTTGAGTCATTTTCCGTTCATATTGGAGATCGCATACAAGTCTCATATAATTGGTAATGTGAACGGCTTAACAAAAAAATCGGATTTCACAACAAATTGGATATGGGTCGTTTCAGGTTGCAGTCTGAACGTAGTGTAGGACTCGTGCATTAACTGCATTCGGACTTGGATTTTTTTTTCTTTATTTTTTTTGTGACATGCCATAATAATTTGGCATAAGAGATTTATATCTGGGGCGGCACGGTGGTGTAGTGGTTAGCGCTGTCGCCTCACAGCAAGAAGGTCTGGATTCAAGCCCCGTGGCCGGCGAGGGCCTTTCTGTGTGGAGTTTGCATGTTCTCCCCGTGTCTGCGTGGGTTTCCTCTGGGTGCTCCGGTTTCCCCCACAGTCCAAAGACATGCAGGTTAGGTTAACTGGTGACTCTAAATTGACCGTAGGTGTGAATGTGAGTGTGAATGGTTGTCTGTGTCTATGTGTCAGCCCTGTGATGACCTGGCGACTTGTCCAGGGTGTACCCCGCCTTTCGCCCGTAGTCAGCTGGGATAGGCTCCAGCTTGCCTGCGATGAGATTTATATCTACATTAATTTTTGTACCAATTTAGTGCAAGTGTGTCACACCTGCGCACCTTGGGTGTGCTTCGGACATCATGCACGCTAAGTGGACTCTCGCGCGTGCACCATAAATGACTCGCACCTGCACAGGATTAAGGCGCAATCAGCGTGCCTATATAAAAACTGTGAAAATGCACAGTATTGAGTTGCATTGCTGACACATTACCGAGCCTTATTTCCTTGTTTGGTTTCCTGATCACTGATTTCCCGTTTCTCGTCTTTGATTCTGCCACGTCTACGGTAGCCTGTTTGTGCCTCGCTCGGCCTGTTGCCTGTTTCACCATTTTATGATTTTGCCTGCCGTTCTGGATTGTTTACCCTCTTCACGTGTATTAATAAACACACCTTCTGCACTTGCATCCGTCTCCCAACCATCTCTGACAGAATACTTCACACTCCCTGACAAAGAGAAGCACATTCACCTGTTCATACGTCATGTTCAGGAACAAGCTAACGTTAATGGCGCTAAAACAGCCACCGTCAAATGGTGCGGTTGGACTCTTGTTCTCGGACTCGACTTGGACTCGGGTCAGTTTTTTTTAATGGCTTGCCCTGTGACCGAAATCGCTCACTCGTTCACTACTCCCTATATAGTAGGGCTGTAACGATACACCCAACTCACGATTCGATTCATATCGCGATTTTTGACCCACGATTCGATACGCCCACGATTTTTTTTAAATGTTTTTTTTAAAGTAGTAAATTTGACTTATTAACATTTACTTACTTACATTAACTATTTAATAACAAATAATTCAGACCACTGCAGAGAATGAGTAATATGTATGCAAAATGAACAAATGTATATCCAAAGATTGTTTTATTTCTCAAAATAATACTGTTGAGCCGGAAGCTCTGTTTTTTTCGGTTCTGAAAAAGTAATTTTTCCAAATCGTGTAAATCCGTTAAGATTTTTTTTGGGGGGGTGGCTCTCTCACTGTCTCACTCTCATAGGGCCAATGATTTTCTGTGATCGCGGAAAACAGATGGAAATTACGGAATTTTTATGGTGAAACATTGCTCGCGTGTCAAAATGTAACTGCCGCAGAAGGCTTCCACCCAAGCAGACATGCCTTCAGTGTTGCCAGATATTGCTAACGTTTTCCACCCCAAAATATGTTCAAAACCAGCCAAAAAGCACCTAAACCTGCCCAATCTGGCAACACTGCATGCCTTTCCGGTCAAGTGATTGTGATTGGCTTGTGGCACACCTAGCCAGCCAATGAGCTGCTTGTTTACAGATTCGCTCCCCGCGTCGCAACCAGAATGGCGACCGCTTAAAAGAAATGAATGCTCTGCCAGTGGCGAGTGTGGATGTTGCGTGACTCGCAGAAGATTGTCGCAGGTCGGCGAAAAAACGACTTACTAATAGATATAAAAAAAAAGTAATTTAAGTAAGTTTAAAATGTAATTTAAATAAAAAGTAAAGTATTCATAAATTGAAGTTTGGAAGCGCCTCTGTTTTTGGGCTGAGGAGAAGTTTGAAAGGGTGTACCGCGATTCTGCCTTCTTGTATCGTGATACGGATCGTGGCTCTGCATATCGCGATTTCAGTTTCGATACGCATATCGTTACAGCCCTACTATATAGGGGAATTACTATATAGAGGACTATATAGTGAGCTCATTGGTAAAATGAAAAACGTTTTCGGACACTACTCCATCGCGCTGATATTTACTGCTGCACAATTAAAACGTGCCAGATCAGTCGGCTGGTGGGTTTTCAAAATAATAAATACATTCATGTATTTTTTGTGATAAATCCATATTATACTGAGCGTATTTCCCACATTAATCAATACAAAGTACCTGCATCTTTCAGTTTTTTAAAATCCAGGCTGAATACTTTCTTCTTTGCCGCTGCCTTTTATTCAATCAAATTTGAAACTTTTAATTTGATTTCTTTCAGTGCGACCGCAATGCATGTTGGGATACGTTGCTTTGGTTAGTGACCATTGGTTGTACACTACTTTTCGTGATGCATTGTGGGATACTTTGAGTGCACTATATAGGGAGTATATAATCCTCACTAAGGTTTCGGACAGCACTACAAAATGGCGTCCTCACTATACAGTGAGTAGGGAGCGATTTCGGACACAGGGTTTTGGACTTGGACTCGAGGTTTAGTGGCTCGACTACAACACTGGGTCACTTGTTCATTCATGTTGGTTGACAGAGAGAATATCCACAGTCGTTCTATAATATTAGCACTACATCGTGGAGGAGTATTTTGTTAAAAAAACACTAAGAATATGACTTGAGTCAAAGGACAAAAAAAAAAGAAATTGTATAATCTGTTGTGCCTGAACTACTTCTGTGACTTTCCCTGACAATCCTGTAATAGTAATTCACAGGTAGTGTTGGGTCATAAATATCAGATGAGAATTGGTGGAAATTTGTATGTATGCGTCTTATGCCAACTCGGACAACAGCTTTGACTATATTGGCAGCAGGGCCGCGTTAACCCTTGCCGAGGCCCTGGGCAGACACCCCCCCCCCCCCGAGGCCCTGGGCAGACACACCCCCGAGGCCCCACCCCCGCCTGTTGTCAACTGCGTTCAGCAAATTCACCCCCTCAGACGTGCCTGTCTAATGACGCTTTTCCACTACCAACGCGGCTGAGTTGGGCTGAGCCGTGCCATGCTGAGTCGGGCTGAGTCGAGCTGAGTGGGGCTGTTGGAGTTGCATTTTGACTACACCCACGCTGAACCGTGCTGGCTGGAAGTGGGTGGACACATTGGGTGGAGTTAGCGAAAGTGGGTGGACGTCACGTGATGTCGTTAGGCGGCGCAAACAGTGACATCAGTGATCTTTTAAGCGGTAGTCTCACGACCCGGATAGTAAACAATAAACACGGAGGACATGGAGTCGTTAGTGTTGCTGGTCTTGGTGCTGTGGCTTGTTGTCACCGACAACAGATACTGGCAAGAGCGTATAGATGAGGCGAGGCGCATAAGGCTTCAGAAATTCTCGTAATTCTTCTTCTTCCGGGTTTACGGTGTTTACAGATGGTGGTTCCCAGTGTGCTCGCGGGGCGTGTGAGGACACTCCTCCTCACCAATCAGTGCACAGGGGAGTGTCTCCTCACGCCCCTAGCCCCACTCGGCTCGGTTTGGCTCGCTTCAGCCCTACTCCAAAACCGTGCGAGTTTTGGGTGCTGAGTAGGGCTGAAGCGAGCTGAGTCGTGCTGTTCTGAGGTAGTCGAAACGCGAGCCGTGTCGGGCTGAAGTGAGCTGAAAAAGGGTAGTGGAAAAGGGCCATATCTAGACACAGAAACTTAAATAATGACAGTGGCACAATTAGAAATACTATTGAACGATAAAACTTTATATCCATCAACACCTATTTAATTGAGAAAAAGCAATGGTGAAATAGGCAATTGCATGGTGAAAAAATCCATCAGACATCACGGTTAACAAGTCTGGTTAACTAAAGTTTAGCCTCAAGAAGCCTTTGAATGAGTGAGTCAATGAACAACATGTCAAGAACATAACCGAGGCCTACAACAGTTTCTTTAGTATTCAGAACAAGAACATTCATTTGGTACACTACCGTTCAAAAGTTTGGGGTCACCCAGACAATTTTGTGTTTTCCATGAAAAGTCGCACTTTTATTTCCCACCATAAGTTGTAAAATGAATAGAAAATATAGTCAAGACATTTTTCTGGCCATTTTGAGCATTTAATCGACCCCACAAATGTGATGCTCCAGAAACTCAATCTGCTCAAAGGAAGGTCAGTTTTATAGCTTCTCTAAAGAGCTCAACTGTTTTCAGCTGTGCTAACATGATTGTACAAGGGGTTTCTAATCATCCATTAGCCTTCTGAGGCAATGAGCAAACACACTGTACCATTAGAACACTGGAGTGAGAGTTGCTGGAAATGGGCCTCTATACACCTATGGAGATATTGCACCAAAAACCAGACATTTGCAGCTAGAATAGTCATTTACCACATTAGCAATGTCTCATCTCATCCATTATCTGTAGCCGCTTTATCCTGTTCTACAGGGTCGCAGGCAAGCTGGAGCCTATCCCAGCTGACTACGGGCGAAAGGCGGGGTACACCCTGGACAAGTTGCCAGGTCATCACAGTGCTGACACATAGACACAGACAACCATTCACACTCACATTCACACCTACAGTCAATTTAGAGTCACCAGTTAACCTAACCTGCATGTCTTTGGACTGTGGGGGAAACCGGAGTACCCGGAGGAAACCCACGCGGACACGGGGAGAACATGCAAACCCTGCACAGAAAGGCCCTTGCCGGCCACGGGGCTCGAACCCGGACCTTCTTGCTGTGAGGCGACAGCGCTAACCACTACACCACCGTGCCGCCACATTAGCAATGTATAGAGTGGATTTCTGATTAGTTTAAAGTGATCTTCATTGAAAAGAACAGTGCTTTTCTTTCAAAAATAAGGACATTTCAAAGTGACCCCAAACTTTTGAACGGTAGTGTATATAACCGTTCGTTTTCATTTTGGAATCCAGGCGACTTTTAACTTGTGAAAACAAAGAGCGATAACAAAGAGAAAAATATCTCGCTTCTCAGAAATAAATCTCAAAATGTTAGGCTATGTGAAACATTTCATCCTTTCACACACATGTCCCAAACAGCAGTGGCACACAGCTTTGCGCATTCAGTTTGACAGCCATGGGTCAACTTACAAGGGCACTTTCCTACTTTTCTGGAAAGCGAAGTCATTAATTAAATCATTGAACTCAAGCTGGCGTAGCGTGTGAAGACATGGTGGACAGTGATCATATTGGCAATGACGGGTGACTTATGCGACGGGACAAGGTGGGCTTCCTTACGGGTGGTGAAATGCATCAAAAATGTTATCAATATGATCAAAACTTCTGAAAATATCGTTTCATATTTTCCGATCTCGCTACCGCCGAGGCCCTGGGCAGCTGCCCATGAAGCCCATTAGGATAACGCGTCCTTGATTGGCAGGAGCCGCAATCAGGAGAGAGAACACAATAATATTTTAGTGGCAAGGTATTGAAAGGTAGATGACGTTTGATCTTCATTGTGGAATTTATAGCAGAACCCAGTAATCAAGTTGCTTTGCTACAGAACTCGGGATGGACTGGTAGTTGTGTTTTCTCTGTATTTTCACTGTATTTCAGAGTTGGTTTGGTGTCTCTGTCCTCATCATCTAGCATATTTATTTCACTGTGGTCTGGCTAGCATGCAAACACTATCCGGCTTGTGTCTTTTGTGCTTGATAGGCTGGAGGATAAAATAAATGTACTGAGTGTACTAGTCAGTGTGGTTTGGGACGCAGCCTCTGATTAATCCGTGCAGTGCAGAATGACAAATTTTCAAACCGTTTTCTACCACAGAGGGCAAAATTGCAAAATTTTCCATTCAGCAGTTTCAAAAATGATAGTAATGCCGTGAACTATCTGCAGAATAAAGACTACCCGCATGTTTTCCTTTTTTGTTTCTTTACTTGTTTGTCTACTCCTTGCTCAATTGATCTCTTGCTCACTGGCTGCCACATTTTTATTTTTGTTTTCCCACCTCTAACTTGTTGGTTGGAGTAGGTCCCGGTGCATGTGCAGCCATTGTCTGAGCAACAAGAACAAGTGTCTGTGCAGCCTCAGGTGATAACGCAGCCCCAGATCCCATCGCAGTTTCTTACAGTTGAGCATCAGTCTATGGAGTATCCCACCCAGGTACAGATACAATAACATTTAGTGTCTTCATGCAGGCCATGCTAAATGCATGTGGATCTGATGTCAGATTTGCATGTAATACTGCATGCTTTTCTTTGTCTTTCTTTAAAAAAAAAAAAAAGAGACCCTGAGTCTTAGTAAAAGACGTAGAGAGATTTATCGCATAAGTGAATATACAACCCCGATTCCAAAAAAGTTGGGACAAAGTACAAATTGTAAATAAAAAATGATGTGGAAGTTTCAAAATTCCATATTTTATTCAGAATAGAACATAGATGACATATCAAATGTTTAAACTGAGAAAATGTATCATTTAAAGAGGAAAAATTAGGTGATTTTAAATTTCATGACAACAACACATCTCAAAAAAGTTGGGACAAGGCCATGTTTCCCACGGTGAGACATCCCCTTTTCTCTTTACAACAGTCTGTAAACGTCTGGGGACTGAGGAGACAAGTTGCTCAAGTTTAGGGATAGGAATGTTAACCCATTCTTGTCTAATGTAGGATTCTAGTTGCTCAACTGTCTTAGGTCTTTTTTGTCGTATCTTCCGTTTTATGATGCGCCAAATGTTTTCTATGGGTGAAAGATCTGGACTGCAGGCTGGCCAGTTCAGTACCCGGACCCTTCTTCTACGCAGCCATGATGCTGTAATTGATGCAGTATGTGGTTTGGCATTGTCATGTTGGAAAATGCAAGGTCTTCCCTGAAAGAGACGTCGTCTGGATGGGAGCATATGTTGCTCTAGAATCTGGATATACCTTTCAGCATTGATGGTGTCTTTCCAGATGTGTAAGCTGCCCATGCCACATGCACTAATGCAACCCCATACCATCAGAGATGCAGGCTTTTGAACTGAGCGCTGATGATAACTCGGGTCGTCCTTCTCCTCTTTAGTCTGAATGACACGGCGTCCCTGATTTCCATAAAGAACTTCAAATTTTGATTCGTCTGACCACAGAACAGTTTTCCACTTTGCCACAGTCCATTTTAAATGAGCCTTGGCCCAGAGAAGACGTCTGCGCTTCTGGATCATGTTTAGATACGGCTTCTTCTTTGAACTATAGAGTTTTAGCTGGCAACGGCGGATGGCACGGTGAATCGTGTTCACAGATAATGTTCTCTGGAAATATTCCTGAGCCCATTTTGTGATTTCCAATACAGAAGCATGCCTGGATGTGATGCAGTGCCGTCTAAGGGCCCGAAGATCACGGGGACCCAGTATAGTTTTCTGGCCTTGACCCTTACGCACAGAGATTCTTCCAGATTCTCTGAATCTTTTGATGATATTATGCACTGTAGATGATGATATGTTCAAACTCTTTGCAATTTTACACTGTCGAACTCCTTTCTGATATTGCTCCACTATTTGTCGGCGCAGAATTAGGGGGATTGGTGATCCTCTTCCCATCTTTACTTCTGAGAGCCGCTGCCACTTCAAGATGCTCTTTTTATACCCAGTCATGTTAATGACCTATTGCCAATTGACCTAATGAGTTGCAATTTGGTCCTCCAGCTGTTCCTTTTTTGTACCTTTAACTTTTCCAGCCTCTTATTGCCCCGTCCCAACTTTTTTGAGATGTGTTGCTGTCGTGAAATTTCAAATGAGCCAATATTTGGCATGAAATTTCAAAATGTCTCACTTTCGACATTTGATATGTTGTCTATGTTCTATTGTGAATACAATATCAGTTTGAGATTTGTAAATTATTGCATTCCGTTTTTATTTACAATTTGTACTTTGTCCCAACTTTTTTGGAATCGGGGTTGTATGATGGTTAGCAAGTAATGCTGCTGCTCATAGCTTCAGGGTGCCTGGTGTGATCCTGAGCTCAGATTACTCTCTGTGCATGTTCTCCCCCTGTACATATGGGTTTCCCACCTCACACCCACCCTGTGTCCGAAACCGCTCACTCGTTCACTACTCACTATCTAGGGAATTCTATATAGTGAGCTCATTGGTAAAATGAAAAAACACTTTCGAACCCTACTCCGTCGCGCTATTATTTGTGTCATTACCGTTGCACAATTAAAACGTGCCAGATCAGTCGGCTGGTGGGTTTTCAAAATAAATACACACGTATTTTTGTGAACGTATTTCCCATGTTAATAAATACAAAGTACTTTGTGTCTGCTGCATCTTTCAGTTCTTTTAAATCAAGGCTGATTGATTTCTTTGCCGCTGCCTTTTATTAAATCATATTTGAGGCTTTTGATTTGATTTCTGTCAGTGCGACTGCACTGCATCATGGTATATATTGCTTGGTTAGTGACCATCGGCTGTACACGATGCATTGTGGGATAATTTGAGTGCACTATAGCCATCCATTTTGGTATATCACTACAGTAATGTGGCCACTCCGACGGCTTCAGCCATCTCGGGAACATTACAGTAGTGGTTTCCCATTGCCTTCTCCTGGATTATTATAGAGGTTTTCTCCTCTCAACCTTTCACACCTATGGACAATTTAGAGCCACCAATTAGCCGAACCGGCATGTCTTTGGACTGTGGGGTCATACGTTCGGACAGCACTACGAAATGGCAAATTCTCTATATATTGGGTAGGGAGTGATTTCAGACACGGGGCCAGTTTTCCCAGGATAGGGTCGGGATACTCCATGACCCTGACCAGAATGTCTTCCTCTTATTATTAAAGGAGAACTGAGGGCAATTTTTTTTTCTTTTTAAAATCAAAATTCTATATGTCATTTTTATTAAATATAGGAATGCATTTTTGATCGCTATTTTGTCACTGCTATAGCAAGTTATGAGTGTTTGAAATATGCTACGTAATACATGAGTCCATATGTCAAAGCGATGGCCGTAAGCGAGATTCGTTGAGACCTGTGCGAGACATCGTAGGACGGAAGTAAAACGTACAGCGGAAATCAAAGTGGCCAAAGTTGTCAAAAGATGCATGCGCGCGCCCTCTTTCGAATGCTGATGTAATCAAGCCGGAAGTTTTGTTTGTTTTGATAGCAATCAGGAAAGTTGGAAAAAAGTAGGCGGTAATCATCGTTTCGTTTGGGAAAACAATTTTCAAAATGGCAGCACTGACACCTGGCTGACGCTTCACGTTTCGAAGTCTCGCACAAGTCTCGTGAAGATCGTGCGGATAAGCGACGCCTGCCGTGGACCAAACTAACTACATTCAACACGGCTAAAAAACGAATAAGGCGATAAGTAGAATATTTAATTGCAATTAGTTGCCAATACGAGTCACGATATAAGGTTACTAAAACCGAAAACTTAATTGAATAACACGTTAATTAAGAAATAAAGCAAGTTTAAAAATGACTTCAGTTCCCCCTTTAACTCCCCGGCCGTAGACGATGAGCTGTTGCCATCATGCGTTGTCCGTCCACAATTCACAAAAAATTGCTTCTCCTCCTTGAGTTTTCAACGTATTGTGATTGATTGTTTTGTTTGGAAGATCTAATCAGTCTGCACAATAATTCTTCTCTGGTTTTGTGATTGGTACGGCCGTGTGAGCTACTGCCTTGCTGACGCTCTGGTCAATACAATCAAATCATGTTTTGCTCCATTTTTGCTGCCATTACTCTTGAAACATCATAACCAATGCGTCTTATCGTTCTTCCTCCCCCAGGTGAAGCTCGAGGAGGAACAAGCCCAGGTTAACCAGTTATTGTCTCAGCATCACACAACAGCACACATTATTCAGGCAGGAGATCTCACAGAGGAGCAGCAACAACAGGTATGGACCCTTTTCACGTGACGTCACGACAAACGCGGCCGGCATTTTGGACATGTACTACAAGTAGTTTACCACAGCCAGCATTGAGGAACGGCAGCAAAGAAAGTTTTTACTTTCAGCAAGACTTCCATCATGCCACTATATTGTTGTTGTGCACCTGGATGTAGTAACCATCAACAAACAAGGCAAGGTTTATCATTTTATCGGATCGCGACGGAGAAGATGGATAGCGGCCATTAACAGGAAAGATTGGCAGCCCTCGGCATACCAACGCTTGTGTAGTGGCCACTTTGTTGGAGGTAAGACGAATAAAATTAGCCAGAAAAGGCATTACATTGCTGTTAACATTCTGTGGCGGCGAGTGTGTAACCAAATAGGCTAAAATAACCCATTGTAACCTCTTTGTTCTTCTGTAGTAGCTATTGTTGACTAGCTAATGTCAACAAGTAGCTGGTATGTTACTGTAGCAATGTTTACGTTCAGTCATTTGGATGACTGTTAAAACCTTTCAGTCTCAAGTTTTTCCTTTACTGGATTTACTAGTTTACTGTAATTATGATCCGGCCGAGGTTCCCCTCAAATTAAGCAGCGCGCGCCGGCTTGCTCCCGGAGTGCTCCGGCCGAGGTTCCCCTCAAATTAAGCAGCGCGCTCCGTAACCTCGGCCGGAGCACTCCGGGAGCAAGCCGGAGCGCGCTCCGGAACCTCGGACGTTGGCGTGTATGTGTATGGCGATGGGTTTTTAACGACATAGGTATACAGATCATGTGGGCCGAAGTCAGGTAAAGACGAGGGCTTCGTGTACTTCCGTACGTCAGTGAACAATCCTGGTGGAAGCAGGTAAACGTCGTTCTCTAAGCCTGCTAACCTCAATTTTTGCAAATACCTCTCCCTCTGCTCGCCCTGTAAATGCCCTATGTCGCTGGATAGTGAAGGTGTTTTCTGCATCTCGCTCCTTTTTCTTTTATGTTTTTCGTTTGTCGCCTTCCTCGCATTCAAACCGATTCGAGCCGAAGTCCACTACATGTCCAAAATGGCGGTCGCGTTTACGAAGGTCACGTGACTGAAAAGGGTCTATTGGCTAGTTACGTGTTCCAGACTTCCCGACCGTATCCACCTCGCCACTTTGTGTATCTTTTTCTCACCTCTCGATGTTCATGTAGATCCAGGCTCAGCTGATGGCAGCGGTTGCTAACGGACAGCAGATTCAGATCCAGACGGTCGATGCCATGTCTTTGTCCTCACCATCTTCATCTCAGCCTCTAAGCTGTTCACAAGTGGACTCCACTGATCAAACAGTTGTCCTCCAACCAGCCAAGAAATTCAAAGTGGAGCAACCCATCACTGTCTCGTACAGCATTCCTGGTCAGCAGTTAGCCACGGTGCTCACGTTTCCTCAAGGTCAGCAACCGAATTACCTGTCTCTAAAGCCTGATTTAGTTACTGTGGACTGTGCTCAGCTGTACAACACTACGGGCACAATAACCAGCCCTACTGGAGAGACCTGGACCATCCCTGTGTATACAGCTCCCACACAACAGACTGGTTTCACCCATGTTGCCATACAACAGGATGCTTATGGGACCCCTGCGTCCGTCCACATCACTGCCAATGATGAGCACAATAACAAAACAGTTTCCGGGGGATCAGTGACTACTCCTGTGTCTTCTGTTTCCATCCCAACTGGGGGTGGAGCCAGTGGACAGGAAGAAGTAGTGCAAACTGTGACCAACACCCTCTTTTCCACACAGTTATTAAATGGGAGCATTCATATTCCAATCACGGTCACTGGAGCAACGGGGGGGTGTCCGAGTGGCACGCAGACTCTGCAGATTTGGGAGCCACAGGCTGGACCTCCCAAGCAGTTGCCACAGGTGATTGAAGGATGGGAATGAATGAGTCATAAGATGGATTTTTTTTTTTTTTAAATCAGATTACATGGAAAAGTTGATTGAGTCATCATGTTTGTGTTGCAGTGTTGTGATTAGCTGTGAATTTGATTGATTGACAGGAGCACCAGACACAGTGCGTCTCTGACAGCACAGCATTGCCTGCGTCTTTAAAATCAGAAATGGGGCTTATCATGTGGAGACGTTGGGCGGAGAAGAAAAACACCGAAATGGAAAAAGAGCAGAGAAACAGACTGGCTCCGATCGGCAGTACGTGTTTTTTGCTATGCATGACTTTATACAGTCATGAACTTTCACTGAGCTTTATACACTGAACTTTCAAATCTATTTGCACTTTGTTGTCTTGGGTACTGTTATGTGGTGCACAATGCTGTATGGAAGAATTACTGTGTCCGAAATCACCCTCATTCACTACTCCCTACTCACTATCTAGGGAATTACTATATAGAGGACTATATAGTGAGCTCATTGGTAAAATAAAAAAGGAAAAAAACGCTTTCGGACACTACTCCGCCGCGCCGTTATTTACGCCATTACTGTCGCACAATTAAAACGTGCCAGATCAGTCGGCTGGTGGGTTTTCAAAATAATAAATACACACGTATTTTTGTGATAAATATATTATACTGCGCGTATTTCCCACATTAATCAATACAAAGTACTTTGCGTCTGCTGCATCTTTCAGTTCTTTTAAAATCAAGGCTGAATACTTTCTTCTTTGACGCTGCTTTTTATTCAATCAGATTTGAGGCTTTTGATTAATTCCGCGCTCCGTACTGGAACTTTTATTCTGTCGCCTGCCATTTTTCTTTCAGCGCAACCGCAATGCATGATGGTGTGTGTATGTATGTGTGTGTGTGTATATATCAGGCCTAGAAATTCATATATTTTTTTTCCACCAGCCAGCCGGACTAGTGACCTTCCAAAGTAACTCGCCAAGCAGAAAATCAACTCGCCAAAATTTGTTCATGTATGAATTTTACTTCTGTCCAAAATAACACAAAAGAGAGTAGTTCCCATTGTTCATGACTAATGTGCATTTATTTCAAGACCCGAGTATTTTGATACTGTTGTTAAATACATAAATGAGAACAACACAGAGCACCATAATATAATATCAACAAATAATAATATCTTGGAAAACTTGGCAACTTGGTGTACGAGTATTGAAAGCAAATATACTTACTATCATGACTATAGCACCCAAAATATGTCCAACATGCTTTCTGTATTTAACCATTTGTGAGAGAGAAAGCATTAGGAGCTTCATGTTGACGAGGAATCAACTTGAAAAAAATTAATTATTCCATAAAAATCGTATCGCAGCCAAGGCCTACCCTGATCCCACGTTTGCTTATAAGTCCTTTGTCGTTTCTCCTTCTCGTATGCTTTATCGGCTGCCTTTTTCTCCTCTTCAGACCGAGGTCGCTTTGTCCCCGTCTCTGGCGGTTTCTGTACACCTTTCAGAAAATTCCCCATCGCAACATAGCTTTGGCAGATGTAAACAACAACAAAAACACGTGTTTAAATGGGCGATAATGTGGCCACATCTATTGAATTTGATAACGTGATTACTGCGATATTCAGCATGCGCAGTAGTGAAAAAAAACGACAGCCTGACTCGTACACGATATGATTCGGAATTCTTCAGTATTTTCCGTCCTGCCGATAAACACATTGATTAACGCAGACACGGCACACGCTTAATATGTGGCGGCTTTAGTTGACGGTGTGTCTGAATCTTCGCTTCATATATATTTTTTATTTTCAACTAGCCAGCCAGGCTGGCCAGTGACAGGAATTACCCTCCAAATGACATATATATATATATATATATATATATATATATATATATATATATATATATATACCATCGGTTGTACGCTACTTTTTTACGATGCATTGTGGGATACTGTGAGTTTACTGTATAGGGTGTAATAATTCTCACTATAAATTCGGACAGCACTACAAAACGGCGAACTCGCTATATAGTGAGTCGTGAGTGAATTTGGACACAGGGATTGACAGTGCAAACCCACCTGACTTGGGACACCCTCAAATTCCGTGGCGTGCAGCTAGCTGGTCTGAGGTTTTTAAAATTCACTTACGGGGTGGATATCATTCCATTCCAAACCTTCCATTCTCAAACTTGTGATGATTAATTATCATTGAGTTCCTCTAGTTTGTGTGTTTTAATTGGGCACTTGAAGTAAATGGGTTTTAATAATACAGATTTTAAAGGAAAAGGCAACTTTTGTACAAAACCAGGTGTGTAATAGGAGAAAAACATATACGTAATCAATTCCGTTAATTATTTCCATTATATATCGAACATGAAAAAATATTTTTAACTTTGAAATCATGAATTGACACAGAGGAGCCGAAGTTGGAGGAGTCAGCCATTTTGAGATTGTGGGCAACTATAAACCAATCAGAATCTTTCGTTAACGCGCCTCCCTCTGATCTGTGACGTCACTGGGCCCATGAAAACAGTGTTTACAAGCAGATCACTGTGATTAGGAGTCCCGGCGGGTGGCTTGTATTCGATTCGTTTATATCCCGACCTTGTCAGCTGTCAGATTTATGTTCATGGACCCGGTAAGCTGGTAAATAATATATATATATTTTTTCTTTACCAAATTCTAACAGAAAACGAGAGCGCCTGAAAGGGAAAACCGAGCCGAGCCACTTCACGCATGCGCAGTAGGCTTGGTAGGACAAATCCAAATAGGAGTCATTCAGGATTCAGCCATGTTTTTGCTCCGTTTTTACTCAACCAAAGTTATACAGTATTATGAGCTTTAAGTTGCATAAATAAAACCATTTGGTGAAACTTTGAAGAAGCGATTGTACTGGTTTTTTACCTTATTACCATGAAGCACCAAAGAGTTCTTTTCAGTGGTGGGCCGCATGACGTCACGCAGTAGATCAATATGGCGGAACGCATCTTCGCTGAGCTCAGCGCAAGCCCATATTATTAAAAGTTAAAAGATACTGTTATGCGGTCTGTTCTTTCTATATAAATTCCATGATCGATTACTTTATATATTTATCTATCTATTTGTGGTGATTTTGTACAAAAGTTGCCTTTTCCTTTAAGAAGTGGAAAAACACTATGCCTAGAAAAAAATGTAAATTTGAATGTAAAATTTGTTGATAAGCAATTGACGCATACACCAGTCAGCCATAACATTATGACCACCGACAGGCGACGTGAATAATATTGATAAATTACCTCATTATTGTTACAATGGCACCTGTCAAGCGGTGGGATATATTGGACAGCAAGATAAGTCAGTTCTTGAAGTTGATGTGTTGGAAGCAGGAAAAACGGGCAAATGTAATCAGCGACTTTGACAAGGGCCAAACTGTGATGGCTAGATGACTGGGTCTGAGCATCTCCAAAATGGCACATCTTGTGGGGTGTTCCCGGTACGCAGTGGTTCGCACCTACCAAAACGGGTCCAAGGAAGGACAGCGGGTGAACCAGTGACGGAGTCATGGGTGTCGAAGGCTCATTGATTGACTTTTTTTGCATGGGGCATGAAGGCTAGCCCATATGGTCCAATCCCACAGATGAGCTACTGAAGTACAAACCGCTGAAAAAGTTAATGCTGACACCTTTGTTTCAGCCAGCATTAGACCATCTAGCCATCACGATTTGACTCTTATCAGAGTCACTCAGATCCTTACGCTTGCCCATTTTTCCTGCTTCCAGCACATCAAGAACTGATTGTTTTCTTGCTGCCAAATATATCCCACCCCTTGACAGGTGCCACTGTAATGAGATAATCAATGTAATTCACTTTATCTGTCAGTGGTCATAATGTTATCGCTGGTGTGTGTGTATATCTAATATAATATATCTTGCACGCGCGCGCACGCCCTGTTGGCACAAAAATAGCAAGACGCTTTGTTCAGAGGGACCGTTTGATTGTGTTCGTTGTGTGTTTTTGTAGGACGGAAGCCGCTACGGTTTCAGGAGGACCTGTTGTGCACTTCCATAGCAGAGCTGAGTTTAGGCTTATCTCTGATGACGCAGGAGGCTAAGGGCTTAGAGGGCGAAACCTTAGAAGCCGACATGCTCTATTACGTTTTCCTATGTATACAAAAGGTATGCGGTTGTTCAGTACTTGCGTATGTTATGTGCCTTTTGGTAATATCCTTTTCTGACCTTCTTGTTCTCTATGCAGTATATGCTTGATAACGACAGAGTTGATAACATATTCACTGATCAGTATTATCAGCGGTTCCAACAATCATTACATAAGATGCTAGACTCCTGGAAGCCCAGCGTCCATCCATTAGGTAGCAAAAAACACTCATCTACGGTACACACAGCTGAATATGTATTCAGTATCTGTTTATATTAACCTGAGGTCATTTATTGACTGAGGGTTTGAGTTAAGAGTTTTGTGTGTGTTTTTATTTTATTTTTTGTGATTCTCCTTACAGGTTATGTCATTTCTAGCCATGTGACTGAGGAAATGCTGTGGGAATGCAAACAACTCGGCGCCCATTCACCATCCACACTCCTCAACACTTTAATGTATTTCAATACAAAGTAAGACACACTTGCACATCATAGGGCTGCACAATTAGCTAATCATATTTTAAACCTGATCATATGATATTTGGCTTTCTCAGATAAAATAAAAATGGAACCTGCTGCACTGTTAGTTTTTTTTTTTTTTTTTTTTTAATTTGGCTCATTGGCTATGTGTTGGATATTGTTTTTGATTGACCCTTTTAAACCACTAGCTCAAAACAAAATTAAGATCTGCCAGACTTTACACATTTTGTATAGACGCTCCTCATTTTAACGTCACTCTTAAACAGGGGGGTGGGCAATTATTTTTTCCATGGGGCCACATGAGAAACAGAAAATTTTGTGGAGGGCCGGACCAAAAGGCTGAACTAAATTCTGCATAATATTGATTGTATTTCTTTATATAAAGCAATAAATAACATTTGTTTTTATAAGCTGCTAAGACTGGTAAGAGTATGGAAAAAACGAGGTTGCCTTACAAAAAATGTAATTTATTCAATCAAATTTCCCAAAACAATGGTTAACAAAATGTGAACGTTTGTACCTTTTTTTTTTTTTTCTCCAGTCACATTCACCCCAAAACACAGTAAAGACATCACAATATTGTCTTTCTACTTCAAATATCAAGCAAGATACATCATATTATAATAATGATGCCCACATTTGTAGTCTAATCACCTCATTTGGTGTTTTTCGCCGGAGATCGGCTCGGGCTCCGGCGCCTGCTGGTGACGTCACACGATGTGATTGGCTGGACCGTTTGGAGGATGACGTACAAGTTTGTGGTTGGTCTGGACAAATTACGGAAGTAGTTATCGCGGGATGAGGTTTCGTGGGATTTCATGTCATGTTCATGTCGCGCGCATTGCGTTTTTGTTGAACACAACTTCAAAATAAAAGCAATGCACATTCAGTCCATGCATGAGGTCAAATTAGAAAATGCGTTTATTTTGTAATTTCTTATTAACCTTACGCGGGCTGGTCAGAATGAACCAAAGGGCCGGATGCGGCCCGCGGGCCGTAAAATGCCCAGGTCTGCTCTAAAATGTGCCAAAAGCAGTGTTGTCGAGTCATTAAACCTCGAGTCCGAGTCCCCGGTGTTCAAGTCCAAGTCATTAAAAAAAAAATGTCGATTCCGAGAACAAGACTCCAACTGCACCATTTGACGGGGGCTGTTTTAGCACAATTAACATTAGTTTGTTCCTGAACGTGACGTATGAACAGGTGAATATGCATTCTCTTTGTCAGGGAGTGTGAAGTATTCTGTCAGATGGTTGGGAGACGGATGTAAGTACAGGCAAGGCAAGTTTATTTATATAGCACATTTCATACACAATGGCAGTTCAATGTGCTTTACAGAAACAAAAACAGTAAACAATAGAGAAATAAAATTACATAAAATAATTTTATTTTTAATCTAAAACAATTAATTAAAAGAATTAAAAGAAAATAATAAGAATTAAACAACAGTAGAACTAAAATAATAAAATGCCAAAAAGAAAAAAAGGAGAAAAAGAAAAAGAAACCAGCGGAATAAAATAGAATAAAATTAAAGTAAATTTAAAACATGCAGAGAAAGATTATAAAAAAATGTAAAAATATTAATTATTTAACAGAAAGCATCTGAAAACAGCTTGGTCTTTAACCTAGATTTGAAGCTGCCAACAGCAGGAGCATTTTTAATGTCCTCTGGCAGTTGGTTCCATAGCTGTACTGCATAGTAGCTAAAAGCTGCTTCACCACACTTTGTTTTAACAACTGGTTTTAATAGTAAATTTTTCTGTTGCGATCTGGTAGATCTGATTGGGTTAGGCCGCTGCAACATATCAGAGAGGTAATTGGGCCCTGTACCATTTAGAGATTTATACACCAGCAGCAATGCTTTAAAGTCAATTCTGTAGCTTACTGGAAGCCAGTGAAGGGACCTTAGAATTGGGGTAATGTGCTCTGTTCTTTTTGTTCGTGTGAGAACCCTCGCCGCTGCATTTTGAACCAGCTGAAGTCGTTTGATGGTCTTTTTTGGCAGGCCTGTGAAAAGGCCATTGCAGTAATCAACCCTACTAGAGATGAAGGCATGTATTAGTTTTTCCAGATCATTTTTTTGACATAAGTCCTCTTAGTTTGGAAATGTTTTTTAGGTGATAAAATGCCGTTTTAGTGATTGCTTTCATGTGACTGTCAAAGTTTAGCTCGCGGTCAATGAAAACACCAAGATTTTTAACCATTTCTTTAGTTTTAATCCCTTTTGTGTCAAGAATAGTGGTAATCCTGAGTCTTTCATCTTTTTTTCCAAATAGAATTACTTCTGTTTTATCTGTGTTCAACTGAAGAAAATTTTGTGACATCCAGCTATTGATTTGATCGATGCACTGGTAGAGACATTCAAGGGGGGCATAGTCATTTGGTGATAGAGCAAAATAAATTTGGGTATCATCTGCATAGCAGTGATACAAAATTGAATTTTTATTGATAATTTGCCCAAGTGGGAGCATATAAAGGTTGAAAAGTAATGGTCCAAGAATCGACCCCTGGGGGACACCACAGGTCAAGGGCATTGACGTTGAGGAACAATTTCCCAGGGTAACAAAGAAACTTCTATCTTTTAAGTATGATTTTAACCAATTGATAATTTTACCAGTCAATCCAACCCAGTGTTCAAGTCGATATAGCAGTATGTTGTGATCAGCAGTATCAAAAGCTGCACTGAGGTCCAGTAATACCAGGCAGGGCTCGAAATTAACTTTTTTTCTTTGTGTCCCCCAGTGGTCCCGAATTATGTGTTGTATTGTCCCGAATGGAAGCAATAGTGTCCCCATTTTTTTCCTCTCTGAAATAACCAGTGGTTAATATTATCATATGAAGTTTCTATTATATTTGTAACTATGCGATTTTGAACCCTTTATATCATTTTTACAATAAGTCACAAAACACAAGTGACACATGTCCTATACATCATCTACTTCAAAATTACAGTTATTGCATTTTCAGTTTATTAAACTTTGGCGATCTCACTGTATGAATAGATACCCGTTTATTTAAAGGGGCCAACTAGCTCATTCAGAAAATGTTTCAACTCACTACATCTGCAGTACACTTTAGCTGAAAATAAGACCCCTTTTATGTTTGTTTCATCTACTTGTACCTTGAATATCTGTTGGCATATATAAGGCCAACTTAGCATTTTCACCATTACCGTTATCCATTTTTATGTAATATACCTGTTGCCCCATTCAGAGATGTTTTGAAAGCCATCAGCCATACCATCAATGGATGAAATGCACACCCATGTTGCAAGCAGTACAATAGAAGGTTTGACCCAAAAAACGAAATATTTTAATCCAGTCTACAGTGTAAAATAAAGGAAAAACGCCATCCAATCATATCGAGGTACCACCTCAAAATGATTGGATACTGACACGTCAATCAGACTGAAGCCCGCGACTAGCCCGGCCCTTCTGTGTGTGTGTGTGTGTGTGTGTGTGTGTGTGTGTGTGTGTGTGTGTGTGTGTGAGAGAGAGCGAGCAGAGTGTCACACAGAGCGCAGGATTCTCTCAGTGCGCTCCTTCCAAACAACGGGGATTTACACGAAAACGGAAGGAGATATTGACAAAATTCTTTCACAGTGAGCGCCACAAGGCTCTCCTGAACACACGGATGTAATTTTTTTTTGTCTGTAGTGTAAAAAAATGAGGTCACTAGAGCGAGTTAAAAACGAGTGACTTTTCTGCCACGTTTATAATGGGAGTCTATGGGGCTGCGCGGCTGTGCTCTCGTTACTTTCAGGCTTCTCATTCAAAAACAGTAAATCCTATCGCTCAGGTAGACACATTGTGTGAATCAGGACAAGTGTGGCTACTACTTTTGAAAAAATTGTGTGTGTGGAGTGAAAATTGGGGCTGAAAACACAGTTTAAATGAGAAAGTTTGAGCTATTTTTCCAAGCTCTCTACACTCTAACTTAACGAGCTCCACTGGTGTGTAACGCAATAGACACCCATTATAAAGGCGGAATTTCTCAGGCTTTATAAGGGGGAGGGGGGGTGGAGACGCGGGGGTGGGAGTGTTTCTTTTCAAAATATGGCTTGCGGGAACCGTTATTCCAAAATCTTGTACTGCACCTTTAATGTAGAACTTTTTTTCTAGATCTATTTTTTTCCATTGTCCCGGGATTGTCCCAGATATGATAATTTTGTGTCCCGATGACATTTTTTATGGTCCCCGGGACATCGGGACACCGTTAGTTTCGAGCGCTGATACCAGGACCGATGTTTTGCCTGCATCAGTATTAAGACGCATGTCATTTATAACTTTAATCAACGCTGTTTCAGTGCTATGATTGGCACGAAATCCTGACTGAAAATTATCAAAACGGCTGTTTGATATCAAGAAGGCAGTTAATTGATTGAAGACAATTTTTTCCAGGATTTTCCCGATGAATGGTAGATTTGATATTGGCCTGTAGTTATTTAACACTGAAGGATCCAGATTATTTTTTTTAAGAAGGGGCTTTACAACAGCTTTTTTTAGGGACACAGGAACAACGCCAGTCTCCAAGGATGTATTTATAATTTGAAGCACATCTGTAATTATAAGATGAAGAACAGACTTAAAAAAGTTGGTGGGCAGAATGTCCAATTCAGATGTTGAAGAACTGAGATTTTGTACAGTTTTTTCAAGAGTCTCATAATCAATTAAACAAAATTCTGACATTGTGTTAAAGTTATCTATCTGTGTCATTGGTGATTGCAGTTTTTCAATTTTTTGCAACTGAGATATATTATGAGAAATATTCTGCCTTATTTTATCAATTTTACCTTTGAAAAAGGATGCAAACTCATTGCATTTATTAACTGATAGAAGTTCAGGTGCTAATTGTGGTGGGGCATTAGTTAGCTTCTCTACTGTTGAAAATAGCACACGGGCATTGTTCATATTCCTGCTGATGATGTTGGAGAAGAAAGACTGTCTTGCTTTACGAATTTCATAATTATAATTACAAAGCATCTCTTTATGGATTTGATAATGGATGTGAAGTTTAGATTTGCGCCATTTTCTTTCAGTCTTTCTACATTCTCTCTTTAGCAGTTTAACAGCCGGGTACTGCTTCCATGGTGCTTTCTGCTTATCATTGACTCTTTTTATTTTGAATGGAGCAATATCATCCATAATTTGGGTCATATTTAAATTAAAAAATTCCAGTAAATCATCTACAGAGTCTGACATTTTGGTTGAGTTCTGTAAGAGAGCTTGATCAAAAAGAACACACGTGTTGTCGTTTATGACTCTCCTACCTATAGTCGTTGAGCTATTCTGAATGTGAGGAGACATAGAAACTTCAAAGAAAACACAGAAACGATCAGATAATGCCAGGTCAACAACAGTATAAGAAACAGTAAGACCCTTTGTGATGACGAGGTCAAGAGTATGACCACGAGAGTGGGTCGGTCCCTGTACATGTGGTACCAGGTTAAAGTTATCAATAATTGCAAATAGTTCTTTGGCATAAATGTTATCAGCATTATCTACATGCAAGTTAAAATCCCCAGATATAATAAGACAATCAAACTCTAAGCAAATGACTGATAACAGTTCACCAAACTCTTCAAGAAAGACTTTGGCTGAATGTCTCGGAGGCCTATAAATAGTTAATAATAATATGTTAGGAGAGCATGTAACAAGTGCACATAAGTGTTCAAAGGACGTAAAATCACCAAGTGAGGATTGTTTACATTGAAAAGAGACTTTGAATATATTTGCGATCCCTCCACCTTTCCCTTGTCGGGTAACATTCAAAAAATTAAAATTTGGGGGAGCTGCTTCGATAAGGGTGGTAGCACTATTTGCTTGATCCAGCCAGGTTTCAGTTAGAAGCAAAAAATCAAAGTACAGAATCAAAGTACAGAAGGTGTGTTTATTAATACAAGTGAAGAGGGTAAACAATCCAGAATGACAGGCAATAGGTTGAGCGATGCACAAACAGGTTATTAAAGACAAGAAGCAGGAAATCAGGGATCAGGAAATCAAACAAGGAAATAAGGCTCGGTAATGTCAGCAGTGCAACTCAATACTTTGCAAAGTGGGTGCGTTTTCATAGTTTTTATATTGGCACACTGATTGCGCCTTTATCCTGTGCAGGTGCGAGTCGTTTACGGCACGCGTACTGTCTGGATCGTGCCCAAGAGTCTATCTGATGCACGCGCACAAGTGTGACAAACTCTTGCACGAAATTAGTACAAAAATTAACGTAGGCATAAATATCTTATGCCAAATTATTATGGCATGTTACAAAAAAATCAAGAAAAAATCCGAGTCCTCGTCTCCAGTTTACGAGTTCGAATGCAGTTAATGCACAAGTCCGAGTCATCAGTGCTCGAGTCCAAGTCGAGTCATAAGTCGGACTCGAGTCCTACAAGCCTGGCCAAAAGAGTCCCCTCCCTGACCCCATTTTAAATACTGCATATCAGCTAGGAGACCTGAATCTGTAATGACTGACGGTTTTGTGTTTTGAACTCTCTGATATTAACTGACCACCTGGAAGCCCCACCCCTTCCCCCACCTCACATGAGTAATGTTTCAAGCGGTGATCTCCTCTCATCTCGATTTTCTCATTTGACAGACGTGATGTCACTTTCTGTCAAGGTAACTTGAGTCATTCATTTGAAATGAAATCCATCAATGTACGTTTGACATGGCTAACATTTGAAACGTATACATTGTTTGTATCAGTTAACTATATTTACTTACAGAATATTGTGCTTATACTTGGCATGTAAAAGCTACACTCCCTTAATGTCATTAACCACCAGCTTTTGCTTTACAGATTGTAATACATATAGGTGCACAGTGTACGGCAATGTAAAACTGAATACGATATTTATTGATTGATTTTAAATACTGCCCAAACAACTGGTTATTGTGCAGCCATACACAAAATGTTGTATAGTCAGTCAGTCTATAATGCTTGTGCAAGAAGTTACGGATAAGTATTGAAGTAGTTTTTGAAGTTCTAATATCTTTGTTTATCCCTCACTCTTGATGTTCATGTAGGCATTTTAATTTAAAAACAGTGGATCAGCACCTGAAGGTGGCCTTCACAAAAGTGTTACGATACACAAAGAAGAATCCATCCAACCCCAAAGACAAGGTCACAAGCATTCGCTATCTCAAAGGACTCACACAACACCAGGTTGGCCAGAAAGGTAATAGATGAGGTGCACTGTGATGCTTGAGATTATTTTACAATGTGGGTGGTTTATATATATATATATATATATATATATATATATATATATATATATATAATTTTTAATTGCACATACAAGAACAAAATTGGCTTAACAAAATGGAACAAATACAAGACATGCGTGGAGGCCTGAAACCTGATGGTTTTTCGAGGGTTTCCCCTTAAAATAAAAATGACAATATTAGGGTCCGGCGCCTCAGGAGGGGGAAGCAGTACTCTGCCAACACTGTTTACAGTGCGGGTGGGGAGCTGTTGACCTCGACTGGGGACATTGTCGGGCGGTGGAAGGAATACTTTGAGGATCTCCTCAATCCCACCGTCATGTCTTCCACTGAGGAGACTGAGGCTGATGACTCAGAGGTGGACTCGTCCATTACCCAAGCCGAAGTCACTGAGGTGGTTTGCAAGCTCCTCGGTGGCAAGGCACCGGGGGTGGATGAGATCCGCCCTGAGTATCTCAAGTCTCTGGATGTTGTGGGGCTGTCTTGGTTGACACGCCTCTGCAACATCGCGTGGCGGTCAGGGACAGTGCCTCTGGAGTGGCAGACTGGGGTGGTGGTCCCTCTTTTTAAGAAAGGGGACCGGAGAGTGTGCCCCAATTATAGGGGAATCACACTTCTCAGCCTCCCAGGGAAGGTTTACTCCAGGGTACTGGAGAGGAGAATTCGACCAATAGTCGAACCTCGGATCCAGGAGGAACAATGCGGTTTTCGTCCTGGTCGCGGAACACTGGACCAGCTCTATACCCTTCATAGGGTGCTCGAGGGTTCATGGGAGTTTGCCCAACCAGTCCACATGTGCTTTGTGGATCTGGAGAAGGCATTCGACCGTGTCCCCCGTAGTATTCTGTGGGGGGTGCTTCGGGAGTATGGGGTTCGGGGCTCTTTGCTAAGGGCTGTCCGGTCCCTGTACGAACGGAGCAGGAGTCTGGTTCGCATTGCCGGCAGTAAGTCAGACCTGTTCCCAGTGCATGTTGGACTCCGGCAGGGCTGCCCTTTGTCACCGGTTCTGTTCATAATTTTTATGGACAGAATTTCTAGGCGCAGCCAGGGGCCAGAAGGAATCCTGTTTGGGAACCACAGGATTTCATCTCTGCTTTTTGCGGATGATGTTGTCCTGTTGGCTTCTTCAAACCAGGACCTTCAGCATGCACTGGGGCGGTTTGCAGTCGAGTGTGAAGCGGCTGGGATGAGAATCAGCACCTCCAAGTCCGAGGCCATGGTTCTCGACCGGAAAAGGGTGGCTTGCCCTCTCCAGGTTGGTGGAGAAGTTCTGCCTCAAGTGGAGGAGTTTAAGTATCTCGGGATCTTGTTCACGAGTGAGGGAAGGATGGAGCGTGAGATCGACAGGCGGATCGGTGCAGCCTCCGCAGTGATGCGGTCGCTTTACCGGTCCGTTGTGGTGAAGAAGGAGCTGAGCCAAAAGGCGAAGCTCTCAATTTACCGGTCGATCTACGTTCCGACTCTCACCTATGGTCATGAGCTTTGGGTAATGACCGAAAGGACAAGATCGCGGATACAAGCGGCCGAAATGAGTTTCCTTCGCAGGGTGGCTGGGCGCTCCCTTAGAGATAGGGTGAGAAGCACAGTCACTCGGGAGGAGCTCGGAGTAGAGCCGCTGCTGCTCCACATCGAGAGGAATCAGCTGAGGTGGCTCGGGCATCTTTTTCGGATGCCTCCTGGACGCCTCCCTGGGGAGGTGTTCCAGGCATGTCCCCCCGGGAGGAGACCCCGGGGAAGACCCAGGACACGCTGGAGGGACTATGTCTCTCGGCTGGCCTGGGAACGCCTCGGTGTTCTTCCCGAGGAGCTGGCCGAGGTGTCTGGGGAAAGGGAAGTTTGGGCTTCCCTGCTTAGACTGCTGCCTCCGCGACCCGGTCCCGGATAAAGCGGAAGAAGACGAGACGAGACGAGACGAGAATATTAGGGTCAACTTGTATAAAGCATAAAGTTAAAAAAAAAAAACCTTAATTAAAGTAATTGATCAACTAGATAGGGGGCGGCACGGTGGTGTAGTGGTTAGCGCTGTCGCCTCACAGCAAGAAGGTTCCGGGTTTGAGCCCCGTGGCCGGCGAGGGCCTTTCTGTGTGGAGTTTGCATGTTCTCCCTGTGTCCGCGTGGGTTTCCTCCGGGTGCTCCGGTTTCCCCCACAGTCCAAAGACATGCAGGTTAGGTTAACTGGTGACTCTAAATTGACCGTAGGTGTGAATGTGAGTGTGAATGGTTGTCTGTGTCTATGTGTCAGCCCTGTGATGACCTGGCGACTTGTCCAGGGTGTACCCCGCCTTTCGCCCGTAGTCAGCTGGGATAGGCTCCAGCTTGCCTGTGACCCTGTAGAACAGGATAAAGTGGCTAGAGATAATGAGATATGAGATGAGATCAACTAGATAGCCAGGAAAAACAAACATACAATTTGCTACAAGCAAATATATGAATACATGGTAAAATAACAATAATGACATCGATTTGCTGAATAAAATGATAGGGCTAAGCTAAAGATCGACTTACCGAACAAATCCAATATTAAACATGAAAACGTCATCAATTATGAACAATTTATTGATGACACAGATTTGGAAAGGTAGATCAGTGTAATTTAGTAGTTGGATTCGTCAAGATTTCCTTCATCAGTTGCTTCTTGAAAAAGGGCAGAAACGTACTGGTTTGTAATTGTTTTAAAACATTTGACTGGTACTGTGTGTACACAGTACCAGTCAAATATTTGCACACACCTTCTCATTCAGTAGTTTTTCCTTTATTTTTATTAATTAAGATGCTTCATGTCTTAAAGCAGTTTCTCAAAGTATGGTCCGCGAGTTGATGTCGTAAAATATCACGTTTTATCAGTGTTTCTCAAATCGCCTATGTGACTCCAAAAGCAAAGTTCTGAGTAGCACAGATGAGTTGTCTTCTATATTGAATAAAGTCCTATGTAAATTCAAATAGTAGCCTATTATTTGAATTTGTCTGACATTAAACAAGCCAACAGTTTTGCGACACTGCCTACAGCTACGTCTGTTTAGGTTACACGTTCATATCAACGTCACCTCTGAATGCGGAGAAACTACAAGTAACCAAATTAGACTTGGCATTAGAGGTCTGCGCGGGTCGGATTTTTCAGTCCCGCCCGCGCCCGCATTGTGCAGTCCCGCTCCCGCCCGCAAAGAATTATGATTTTCAGTCCCGCTCCCGCCCGCACCTGCCATATTTTGTACCGCTCCCGCACGCAAATCCCGCATGATGCAGACGTTCGCGTTATTTCTCAGGAAAGTTCTTGTCTTGACACAGCGTGATGGTGCCCCGCCCCCTACTTTGAGTGGATTTGAGCATAAATATCTACAGCTCACGTTCACGTTTGTTATTATTTACCTTGTTTCTGAATTCAGCATGTAGTGTCTCTAATAATAATAATTAGTGCTGTCTAGCGATTAAAATATTTAATAGCGAATCACACGTTTTTGTCACATGAGAAACCATTGTAATTCTCTGATCAGCATAAAAAAGTGAATGGGCTTGCTTTGTACCAATGTGTGTTTTTTTTTTTTTTTTTTTTGCAAAGCAGAGCTAGCAAGAGAACCATGAGTGAACAACTCTAATCAGAGAGACAGGTTACACAGTGACGGTAGGCTTGACTCAATGCTATCCCAGAAATCCTTCCTGTAATATGCAAATTTTTCCGCCTCTGATTGGACAGCCAAATTTGCATATTACAGGAAGGATTTCTGGGATAGCATTGAGTCAAGCCTACCGTCACTGTGTAACCTGTCTCTCTGATTAGAGTTGTAGACTAACTCTAGCAGTAAATCACTTCACTCATGGTTTTCTTGCTAGCTGGGTGTGAACGGCGAGTCATTAGTGTGATCAAAGGATTGCTCTTTAGGGTGATCAATGGCAAATTTAAGATGCCATTCCTCACTCAATCTGGCAATCTGACTCTCTCTGCAAATTTAGGCATCTTAAAATGTTTTTATTAATGCCAAATAAAATATCCAGCACAAATTATATATTATAGACATAAATTAAAAATTTATAAATTTTATTTCAAACACGTTTTTAGTTAGCGGGACTGCAGCTTATCACCGCTCCCGCCCGCGCCGCATATGTGCACTCCCGCTCCCGCCTGCGCCTGCATATGTGCACTTCCGGTCCCGCCCGCTCTCGCAATGAGCTTTCAAAATTTGTCCCGCGCCGCACTGCTTTGCGGCGGGTCCCGCGAGTCCCGCAGGACTCCCGCGGGAGTGCAGGGCTCTACTTGGCATCAAACTGTCAAAAAGATAATGGATCGGTGGCTGAAGACCGGGTCAGTCAGAAGAAAAGCACAAAAACATCCGACATGAGCAAGGATAAAGTGCGAAGACATGATGATTCCTTGTTTGAGAAAACAAAGCAGCGCAACCGGATCAATGTGGCCCCCAGTATGAGATTAAAGCTGTCCAGTTTGGAGCCAGACATTGCTTCACTGATGTTTCAGAATAAGCAGCACCATTCTTCCCATTCAGGACAACAATGAGTGAGTTGGCGATACTATTTTTAAAACTAATTTCATTAGTGTGCAATTTATAATATATCGTTGAAGTCGGCTCATTGTTTTTTATTTTGTGTGTGTGTGTGGGGGGGTCCCGCAAAATTTTATTTATTTTTATGGATAAAGTGGTCCTTGGTCTGAAAAAGTTTGAGAAACACTGTCTTAAAGTAATGACGGATGTCGTTTCTCTTTACTTAGTTGAGCGGTTCTTGACATCGTATGGATTACTACAGTTGTGGAATAGGGCTATTTACTGTATATTTATTATTGTTTGATCTCAAACGCATTAAGAAGGCAAGAAATTGCACTAATTAACTTTTGACGAGGCACACCTCTTAATTGAAAAGCATTCCAGGTGACTACCTCAGGAAGATGATGCCAATAGTGTGTAAAGCATCATCAAGGTAAATGGCAGCTACTTTGAAAAATCTAAAATATGAAAGTTATTTTTTAACACTTTTTTTTTTTAATCACAATTCCATATGTGATTTCATAATTTTGATGTCTTCAGTATTGTTCTACAGTATTGTGGAAAATTAATCAAAATACAGAAAAACCTATGAATGAGTAGGGGTGTACAAACTTTTGACTGGTACTGTATGTGTGTGTTCACAGTGACAGATGACACGTACATTGAACAGTTGGAGCAGCCGGAGAACCCTTTACGATGCCCAATCAAACTTTATGACTTCTATCTCTTAAAATGGTTAGTACATTCTTCTGTTTAGAAGAATAATGAAGTGAGAATTTTTTGTTTTTAAAGATTCTCCCATTACACCTACGTCATCTCTTGTAAGATTAATTCTGCAGTTTCCAGTGTGTATTACGTTCATTTTGAATATTAGGATTATAAATGATATTTATGGCAAGTGTGGTGGTTTTTTTTTTTTTTTTTTTTTTTTTTTTGGTATGTTTGGGAATCTTCCTGATGTAAACGTACCTTTCTGCTTTATATTTACAGACGAGTCATTTACGACATAGTTTCACTTTTTTTCTTTATTCAATTTGTTAATCTCTAATATTAAAATGTAATTCAGAGTTTTAAAAACTTTTTTTTTCTTTTGTCCATATGGATTAGAATATTTTAAGTAATAATTCTTTTCCTTCTTTCTCAGTCCTCAAAGTGATAAAAGTCGGAATGACGCCTTCTACTTGACCCCTGAGTCGGTGGTTGCCCCTAACAGCCCTATTTGGTACTCGACGCAGCCTGTTATGCCTCAGCAGCTCGAAATCATGCTCTCGCGCATCCTCGTCGTGCACGAAATACAGGAGATTTTCACCAGCAAAGCCTAATCTCTGCAGGAGGAGTGTCCTGTATGTTTTCATCACTTATGTAGAAGCATGAAGGACAAGGAACACACAATCTCTCTCTCTCTCTCTCGTGTGCATGCACGCTTGTTCACTTCTATCGCGTCTACCTCTGCTGCTCTTAAAATGGCCTAATTCCTCAAATTACACTAAAAGAACAACTGAGGGATACTAATTGCAGCCTTGTACTACATCATTCCTTTGATTTTCTTTTAGTTAATTGCTTTAATCTGTCTCACTGTTATTTGATGCAGTGGTGCAATGGGTTTTGGCTTTTTTTTTAAAATCAGCCCTTTTTATCCATGTTTTCTTTTTAATAATCATGTCATTTTCTCTCTGTCTCTCCTTACTGTTGACTGATTGTGTTGCCTAAGGCTCAGACGTACTGTAAGCTTCCTTTGCAGGTCCTGGTCATATAGTATACACAAATAATCTTCACGGCAGTAACATAGAAGCACTGGTGGCCTTTTTTCATTTCCTGTATTCAGTAAATGTGAACGAATCCACTCGTACAGTATTTATTGCTTTGTTTTAAGAGTGCTGTAACAGTAACTATGACTGATCATGTTAGACAAAATGTAATATACATGATGGACTCTTGTGCATATAATACATAAAGGAAAGACTTGTCTTTCGACTTTTACTCTTGTGTTGTTTTTACCGGACTTTGCAATGACAAAATTTTGGATGAAGATCAGTACTTCAATGGAAACGTGTTCCTTATTGGCGTTTCTCAAATGTTCGAAAAACATTCCTAGAAGTTCTTCAAAAGCTCAGAAATCAAACGGAGGAAATTCTTTGAGACGATAAGAAAAATATGAAGCTCTCCGATTTTGTTTTCTGTGTTGTCTGAACAATGACAGCCGCACTGAACAAGTATTGTTTTGATTAGACGTAGTCCACTTTAAAATTTTAGACTTTTCAGTGTGTCTAGACATGAGAATCTCTGCAGATTTGCTTCAAGCATTTCAGTGCTCGATGAGCATGTGTACAAAAATTGGAAGAACATTATCCTCTCATATACTGGTCAAAAATGATGAATGAAAACGGAACTAGAAAAGTGTCATTTTTTTTATTCTGTGAATAACAGCAATAAACAAATGATACAACTAAAACACAGTGACCATTATCAGTACTTCAGTACAAACCATGTTGGTCATGCAAAACAAACAAGAATTCAACTGAAAAAGCAAAAATGAATATCAGTCAAAAGTTTGGACACCTAATTCAATATCTTTTATTAATTAATAGATTCTTCATATCTTAAAGTAATGATGGATGTTGTTTCTCTTTATTTAGTTGAGTGGTTTGTGACATAATATGGATTACTACAGTTGTGGAATAGGGCTAAGGGTGGCATTGTGGGGTAGGGATACGATACGTATCACAATATGGTGGTCATGATCCGATATGTATTGCGATATACTGTACATTCTGACATTTTGGTAAAATGTAATTCAAAAGACAAAAATGAGAAGTATGGTTGAAAATGCTAATTTCCTTTATTAGCTGGTTTGACAGAGACAAATTACATGTTCTTTTTTTTAAGAACAGCAGGATGTCCACGTTTTGTTTGAGAAACCCAAAATCTCTCCAAACTGGAGATGTGTACCCAATTGGAGCATTTGCTATGGACATTTTATCCTCCTTCACTTTTCTAACAAACATGGTAGGATTTCAAATAACTACTGATTAACCAGCCACGAGCGAGTTATCACCACACTACCTTAAAAACGTAAAGCAGAAATGATGGATGGTGCCGGCTTAGAAATGAAATGTTCACGCATTTTCACGTCTGCTTCCAACAGATCCGTGTTTTGCGAGATCCAAAATGGCGGCCTCGACTGCAAGACGCTTCGGAGCTGAACAGAAATAAAAATGTGAGTTTCTTCAACGAAACTCTTTTTAAAACAAAAATGAATGAAATGACCAGTTAGGGTAAGGTATCGCAATACTTGTGGACGATACAATACGTGAATCGTGGCCGCAGAAATCGTCATATATCGATGCATCGGTGAATCGTGCTAGCCTCGCTATTTACTGTTGAGCTCGAACACATTAAGAAGGCAAGAAATTGCACTAATTAACTTTTGTCAAGGCACAGCTGTTAATTGAAAAGCATTCCAGGTGATTACCTCATGAAGCTGGTTAAGATAATGCCAATAGTGTGCAAAGCGTCAAGGTAAACGGTGGCAACTTTGAAGAATCTAAAATATGAAAATAAATGTTTTACTTTTTTTGTTTACCGCATCATTCCATACATGTTCCATATGTTATTTCATAGTTTTGATGTCTTCAGTATTGCTCTACAGTGTAAAAAATAGTCTAAATACAGAAAAACCTATGAATGAGTAGGTGTGTACAAACTTTTGACTGGTGTTATATTATACAGTGTTTCTCAACCACTGGGCCATAATTTTTCCCCCCAAGTTGAAGCTAATTTTTACTCGTAGTAGGATACAATTGTTGGATTGCATCCGACATCACATTCGCCTCATTAAGCTACAGTCACACTCCAGCTCGCAATGCTTTGCGATGGGTTATTGATGAAAATGAGGCATTTTGGTGGTGATATACTGTACACGTGAGCTAAAAGTTGTGGTCACACAGCACGCAAACACTTGACTGTCGTGCCTTTGTGCTTGAGTCTGGCGCAGCTTGAGCGGCTGCACTCGCTCACGGAGTTGTGCGTGTGCTTGGGACCCGGTCGTTATGGGAAACACCTGCTACTGATTTGAGCGCAATCAGCACGTGCAGATACAGACTCTGTTTTTACAGAAACTTTGCGACGTATCATCATCACTGCCACGTTTGTGTCTAGCCATGTTTATAACACTGTCCTGATAATCAGATCTTGAACCCAGACACATATAAAAAGTTGTACGTCTCCATGCTTTTCCAGGTTTTCATCTGTGTGTCCGTGTAGAACAATGTCTGCAGCACCAAGAAGTTTGAGATATCAGGGAACTCAACAGATGGATAATTTTCCAACTCCTAGGAAAAATCCTTCTTTGTTAGCGTGTAAGGATCTAATCCCATTGAGTGGTTTCTATATCCACTTCTTTTGAGTGGACTTCTTGCTTTTAATAACTTGCTTGTTTGCTGTACACAAACATGGCAATAAGTTCTTGTGTTAATGGACCAGACTCCACTTTTGGATCATTAATCCCTTCTGACTGAGAATGCCCTGCATGTATGGTTTTATGTTGGCTTCTGGCACATCCATACAGTTTTAAATGCAATACCTACAATTTAAAACCGTGTTTTATTGCCTTTATTTAATTTCTGGGCTCTGTCTGGAACAGGGAGTGATGTTGCATCCCATTAATACACTTTACCATAGATTATTAGATTCTGATAGAACAGATGAGCCAAAATCATTGGGGATATTTTTTAATGGGCCTCGACTCGTTACAAGTGTGAATAAGTGGGCCTTCAAGCAGAAAAGTTTGAGAAGCCCTGATATAATACACACACACAGTACTGTGTAAAAGTCTTCGGCACCCTATTTTTTTTTCCCCATACAATCTTTGTTATAGATTTCTATTTTATGACTTCTACATGATCGAGTCAGTACAAAAACATTTTAGAGTCCAAAAGTTCGTGTTCCAGCACAAAATTAAATGTTACAGAAAAAAAAAGTTTGTATCTGAGCAGCATATTACATAAGAGACCATTTTTCAGGTTAAAAAAGAAAACATAATGAAGGCTACTGGGTTTTGGTGCAAAATTAAGAAGAAGGAAGTGTAACAGTCAAAGTGTCCAGAAGAACTGTGGCTGGTTCTGTAAGATGCTCAGTAAAACCTACAGCTCATTTCCTTATCAAACTGCACTCACTGGACCTGAGACCAAAGAAACTCTTCCTCCTTTAATACCGTGTTTTTCATCCTAATTAAATGGCTAGTTTTCTTTTTCTTAATTTATGGATTTATTTTGGAGTCTTCAGGGATGCGTTCATAATATTTTAATATTATTTTCAATATAATTTCATTTTTTATTTCATTAAATGGATGCATACAGTTGAAACAAATGAGCAATTTAAACCTGACAGCATAATCTGCATATTTAAACATAATCTGACGTGCGTAATGTATCTGTGTATATGTGCAGATTATGCATGTCAGCAGATTACTCATTTCAGTTGTACAATTTGTAGCCTATTAATTGACATTTGTGAGTTTTTATGATGCACAAACGAATGATTTATGAATGATAAACGAAGTCCAATGTATGTAAAGTTTTTAATAAATGCTTTTGTTAAGCAATAGTTGGTATATATACACATACTGTATACATTGTTTTATGTATAAAAAGTCATCTATAGGTTCATATGTTTGCATTTTAAATACTAGAGAAGTCAAACAAAATCCAGGGCAGCATGGTGGTGTAGTGGTTAGTGCCGTCACCTCACAGCAAGAAGGTCTGGGTTTGAGCCCTGTGGCCGGCGAGGGCCTTTCTGTGTGGGGTTTGCATGTTCTCCCTGTGTCCGCGTGGGTTTCCTCCGGGTGCTCCGGTTTCCCCCACAGTCCAAAGACATGCAGGTTAGGTTAACTGGTGACTCTAAATTGACCGTAGGTGTGAATGTGGGTGTGAATGGTTGTCTGTGTCTATGTGTCAGCCCTGTGATGACCTGGTGACTTGTCCAGGGTGTACCCCGCCTTTCGCCCGTAGTCAGCTGGGATAGGCTCCAGCTTGCCTGCAACCCTATAGAACAGGATAAAGCAGCTAGAGATGATGAGATGAGATGAAAATTTAAGCGTTTCCCAAGAAAGAAATGGTTCTAAATAAATCTCAAAGGAAGCTAAAAACCCTAAACTGTAAAGAACCCCTTTTTACACATGTGGAAATTCAAGAGAGGGCAAGACACCGTTTATTTTTACACCATGGCGTAAAATCTTTTTAACTATAGCGTGAAATCTAAAATATGACAAAAGTACTTCCAGAAGCCTATTTTGTTTATCCTGATTTCTCGTGAATAACTATCTCATCATGACTTTCAGGCGAAACAAACTGAGTAGCCGCTGTTGTTTATCTTGGTTACGGCACACAAGCTGAAATCCTTGTTCAGCGCTAAAGATGTGTATCTGTGTATCTGCCCTACAGTTGTGTGTCATGTTGTGTTTGTGAGCTGGGTTGAGAAGACACAGGCCTTATCCTCTTCAGGAGTTTTCCAGGGTTAAGCGCGTGAAGGGAATCCCGTAGGGATTGCCATGCTGTGTGCTGAGGTTGGGTTGTGTGTGATGCTTGACTTGAAGGGTGAGCGGACTCGGGGTGTTGTGTATGGTCAGAATTTCTCCTCTGGTTTTTCTGATCCTTTCTGGATTGCCTGTGTGTTTGTGGCTGTGTTGTCTCAGTTCTGTTGGCAGAAAAATTGCACTCTGTCAACAAGTAATATTTTGTTTGTACAAAAAAAAACACCAAACTGTTTCTACTTTTTGTTTTATGGTGTATGTTTGTGAAGCTAATAAGCCTGGAATACTGTTTCTGTTTGGACTTGTTTACAGTAATCATTAAAAGAATGTATTAATTTCGGCTAATTAATTAAGAGTAAGTCCGAAGCTGTAGTACACCCTGGATGGAACACTAGCTCATCACTGGGCACTATAAACACACACACATTCACAGACCGGTACTCATTCCAACCTAATGCAGGGACAGTTTAGCGTAGTCAGTCCACCTGCAGGTATATTTTCAACAATAAATTGTTCACCCTATCTATCTTCCATCCATCCATTATCTGTAGCCACTGATCCTGTCCTATAGGGTTGCAGGCAAGCTGGAGCCTATCCCAGCTGACTATGGGCGAAAGGCGGGGTACACCCTGGACAAGTCACCAGGTTATCGCAGGGCTGACACATAGACACAAACAACCATTCACACTCACATTCACGCCTACGGTCAATTTAGAGCCACCAATTAGCCTAACCTGCATGTCTTTGGACTGTGAGGGAAACCAGAGCACCCAGAGGAAACCCATGCAGACACAGGGAGAACATGCAAACTCTGCACAGAAAGGCCCCCATCAGCCACTGGGCTCGAACCCAGGACCTTCTTGCTGTGAGGCGACAGTGCTACCCACTACACCACCCACATTGTGTCATGTTTGTCTTATTCTAATTTGTATTATACGTCCTAATGTTTTACACGTTTGTTGGTGTGAGTTTAACAAATGCCCTTACACATCCAATATAAGTGAGTTTGTTTATTTATTTTTAAATCTTAATCTCAGTTATGTACCTCTATATTACACTTGGGATGGCATAGTAGTTAGTGCTATCGCCTCACAGCAAGAAGTTTCTGGGTTTGAACCTCACCACCAACTGGGACCTTTCTGGGCAGAGCTTGTATGTTCTTCCTGTCCCTGTGTGGGTTTCCTCCGGGTGCTCCAATTTCCTCCCATGGTCCAAAGACATGCGGATTATGTCAACTGACTACTCTTAAATTGCCCGTAGTTGTGAATGTGAGTGTGAATGGTCGTTTGTCTCTGTGTTAGCCCTGTGATAGATTGGCGACCTGCCCAGGGTATACCCTGCAGCTCACCTAACGTCAGCTGGGATTGGTTCCAGCTTCCCCTGTGACCCTAATGGATAAGTGGTATAGAAAATGGATGGATGGATGGATATTACAGGTGGAGTTGATTGAGATTTGGATTGAAAAATGCTGGAGGCTGTGTGCTCATGAGATTCTCACCTTGGTCTCATGTTCCCACCTAGCCAGTGAAGAAGACACTGATGCACCAATATGTATTGCTCCTAAAAACAACACACACACACAACGCATTACTTTTCTACAACCCCGATTCCAAAAAAGTTGGGATAAAGTACAAATTGTAAATAAAAACGGAATGCAATAATTTACAAATCTCAAAAACTGATATTGTATTCACAATAGAACATAGACAACATATCAAATGTCGAAAGTGAGACATTTTGAAATTTCATGCCAAATATTGGCTCATTTGAAATTTCATGACAGCAACACATCTCAATAAAGTTGGGACAGGGGCAATAAGAGGCTGGAAAAGTTAAAGGTACGAAAAAGGAACAGCTGGAGGATCAAATTGCAACTCATTAGGTCAATTGGCAATAGGTCATTAACATGACTGGGTATAAAAAGAGCATCTTGGAGTGACAACGGCTCTCAGAAGTAAAGATGGGAAGAGGATCACCAATCCCCCCAATTCTGCGCCGACAAATAGTGGAGCAATATCAGAAAGGAGTTCGACAGTGTAAAATTGCAAAGAGTTTGAACATATCATCTACAGTGCATAATATCATCAAAAGATTCAGAGAATCTCTGTGCGTAAGGGTCAAGGCCGGAAAACCATACTGGGTGCCCGTGATCTTCGGGCCCTTAGACGGCACTGCATCACATACAGGCATGCTTCTGTATTGGAAATCACAAAATGGGCTCAGGAATATTTCCAGAGAGCATTATCTGTGAACACAATTCACAGTGCCATCCTCCGTTGCCAGCTAAAACTCTATAGTTCAAAGAAGAAGCCGTATCTAAACATGATCCAGAAGCACAGACGTCTTCTGTGGGCCAAGGCTTATTTAAAATGGACTGTGGCAAAGTGGAAAACTGTTCTGTGGTCAGATGAATCAAAATTTGAAGTTCTTTATGGAAATCAGGGACACCGTGTCATTCAGACTAAAGAGGAGAAGGACGACCCGAGTTGTTATCAGCGCTCAGTTCAGAAGCCTGCATCTCTGGTGGTATGGGGTTGCATTAGTGCGTGTGGCATGGACAGCTTACACATCTGGAAAGACACCATCAATGCTGAAAGGTATATCCAGGTTCTAGAGCAACATATGCTCCCATCCAGACGACGTCTCTTTCAGGGAAGACCTTGCATTTTCCAACATGACAATGCCAAACCACATACTGCATCAATTACAGCATCATGGCTGCGTAGAAGAAGGGTCCGGGTACTGAACTGGCCAGCCTGCAGTCCAGATCTTTCACCCATAGAAAACATTTGGCGCATCATAAAACGGAAGATATGACAAAAAAGACCTAAGACAGTTGAGCAACTAGAATCTTACATTAGACAAGAATGGGTTAACATTCCTATCCCTAAACTTGAGCAACTTGTCTCCTCAGTCCCCAGACATTTACAGACTGTTGTAAAGAGAAAAGGGGATGTCTCACAGTGGTAAACATGGCCTTGTCCCAACTTTTTTGAGATGTGTTGTTGTCATGAAATTTAAAATCACCTAATTTTTCTCTTTAAATGATACATTTTCTCAGTTTAAACATTTGATATGTCATGCATGTTCTATTCTGAATAAAATATGGAATTTTGAAACTTCCACATAATTGCATTCCGTTTTTATTTACAATTTGTACTTTGTCCCAACTTTTTTGGAATTGGGGTTGTATATAATATTTCTATGCACTTGATACTTGTTTTTCCTGACAGCATCAACATGTTGTAAGGTTGAATCACAAGTGGGTATGTGTGTTGATTTGCCAGATGAATTTGTGGGTAAGCTCTCACCACAGTTTGCACCATCAACACTCTGTGTCTGCGCAGGTCTCGGACAGCGAGGCGTACATCAGGCAGAATCCCCCTTGCACAGAGCTGCATCAACCACAGTATTGCTACAAATGTTCCAGAGCGACCTACGCCTGCACTAAATGCACACAAACATACACACATTTTTATATTTTTATGACAGTTGCAGGAAAATGTTAAAGTTAACACTGAAAAATCAGAGTAATATTAATCAGATTGTAACATATTTACATCCACCTTAATTGCAGTAGGCTGCTAGCTGATACTAGACATTACATGAGACACACTGTGCATGTGTGTGTGTGTTTATCTTTAGACCTGCAGTGAACAACTGTGGGGCCTAAGTGTGGAGTATCATCCAGCTGCTTCCGTACATGCTCAGTGAAGTTGGTGAGAGAGGTGTGGTCTTTTGGAACACCCTGATCGGGCCAGTGAGGGTAGTAATAATGGGTTATGCGTCGATCTGTCGAGCTGCCATGCTGAGACACACACGAGCACCATGACAATTAACGGAGACACAGGGAAATGCATTTTATATTTATGATTATCTTTGTTATTTATGAGTCACCTGTCGTAGGTGGATGGTGGTGATGTAGCAGTCTGGACCACGATGACGGGAAATGGTGGTGACTTGCAGAGTCCCGTAACAGCCAGTGCCTCTCTCAGGAGGCCAGTACTGATTACATAGCACCTGGACAGCCATGCATACGTTCCAAATATAATCAAATACATATTCATTCATTCATTCATTATCTCTAGCCGCTTTATCCTTCTACAGGGTCGCAGGCAAGCTGGAGCCTATCCCAGCTGACTACGGGCGAAAGGCGGGGTACACCCTGGACAAGTCGCCAGGTCATCACAGGGCCGACACATAGACACAGACAACCATTCACACTCACACCTACGGTCAATTTAGAGTCACCAGTTAACCTAACCTGCATGTCTTTAGACTGTGGGGGAAACCGGAGCACCCGGAGGAAACCCACGCGGACACAGGGAGAACATGCAAACTCCACACAGAAAGGCCCTCGCCGGCCCCGGGGCTCGAACCCAGGACCTTCTTGCTGTGAGGCGACAGCGCTAACCACTACACCACCGTGCCGCCATCAAATACATATTTTAGATGATTTTTTAAAACCTTTGTGTTGTTTTCATTTTTAGGGTAATTCCAGGAAAATATCTACCATAACTTTTAAATGGCCAGTAAAGTCTCCATTCATTCTTTTTTTGTTCACAATTTCGATTCAGCTGTTTTGCACAGAAATCAACTGCACAACTATTATTGTTCTGTAGATTGTGGAAGATTATTTAATATATTTATTTATGGAGAGGGTTGTGTCAGGAAGGGCATCCGGCATAAAACTGTGCCAAATCTAACATGCGGATTGAAAGATCCGCTGTGGCGACCCCTAATCAGGAGCAGCCAGAAGAAGACGACTTTTGCAGGCAGTATGATTTTGAAAGTCAATATGAGATGAGATGTAACATCCATAATGCAGTGTTTATGAAACTACTGCAAGATCCAGACAGCATTACAGTGGGCATTCCATCCATCCAACCATCCATCCATCCATCCATTTTGGCATATCACTACAGTAACATGGCCGCGCTGACAGCTTCAGTCATCAAAGTGTCTAGGGATCATTACAGTAGTGTTTTCCCATTGCCTTCTACTGGATTATTATCCCCTTCGGACATAATTGTACATGTGAAGTTCCATAGCATTTTTCCTTGTGTCCGAAGGGGTTATAGAGGTTTTCTCCACTCAACCATTCACACACACACATTCACACCTATGGACAATTTAGAGCCAGCAATTAGCCTAACCTGCATGTCTTTGGACTGTCGGGGAAACCGGAGCACCCGAAGGAAACCCACGCAGACACGGGGAGAACATGCAAACTTCACACAGAAAGGCCCCCACTGACCACTGGGCTCAAACCCAGAGCCTTCTTGCTGTGAGGCAACAGCACTAACCACGACACCACCGTGCCACAGTGGGCATTACAATAGTTCAGTTACATAAGCTCTATTTTGTCCAGAAAGCAGCAGCCAGGGTCCTTATGAATGAACCCTTTATTGTCACTTAGTCACAAGTACCAGCGAAATTAGCCGTCAACCTGTCCATACATATACACATACATACAATTGACACAGGGGGAATACACAAGACAGGAAGACAGGGATGAAAAATACAGAGTAACATGAGGGGAGGGGAGGAGAAAAAAGCAACCCCCACACTATGCTCCTGTTGGGAGTACAGTGTGGGAACATTAAAAAAAACACCTCAGTGCACAAGCACAAAATAACACAGTACATTTTACAACATGAAAACTCGGGACTCGAGGGGGAAGGGGGTGAGGGAGGGGGCGATCATGGGATGGGGGGTAAGGGGGAGGGGCAGAGGTATAGGTAACCCAGTGCAAACAAGCAGTCCGGTCCTGCAGCCACGACGGCGCTTACCCACTTGTCACACTGGGGGTAAAAGCGGCGGCTGTGGGAAGTGGGGGAAGGAATATGAGAGAGTCTCACTGCAGTGATCTTCAGTGGGAGTTGTTGTCCCAGCAATGGCCTTGGCCAAGGCCAGTGCTGTCTGAGGGAGCCGAAAGCAGATAAGATTGGGATTGTTTGATCTTGGGGCGAGTAGACGCATTCTATTAAAACCAGAAGATACGACCACATCACCCCTATTCTTATACAATATGCATTGTCACTCAGTAAAATGATTATAAAATTCTCCTAATGACCTGTAAAGCACTGAATGGTCTTGCGCCACAGTACCCGAGTGAATTTTTGTTCTTTAATGATCTGTCACACCTTCTTCAAAGAAAGGTTCAGGATCTTTGTTGGTACGTAGAATAACGAAGGCTACAGCAGGGGCAGAGGTTTTTTTGTACAAAGCCTTGCAGTTATGGAACAGCCTTCCAAGTAATGTTTGGGACTGAGTTATCATTGACTTTAAGAAAAACAAGGCCATCCACTCCCCACTACTCATTCATGGATCACCTGTCAAGATGGTCAAAAGCCAGAAATTCTTGGATTCCTCCCTCACATGGGCTCTGAACTAACACAGTCTCATTCCTTAAGTTTAGGTTGAATGCCCATTTGTTTAGTCAAGATTTTTGTTAATAGTTTTTCTCTTTGGCAGATCTGCAGGGTTCATCAGCACAAGTTTTTAGGAAAACTGGGATGTTTGGATGCTGCCTCCTCTCACTCTCATGCATTCACTCAGGTTTGTTGGTGGAGTGGCTGGCCACTATTCGTTCCAGGGTGCTCTCATGTCTGTGTTTCCTTATGGCTTTCCCTTTTAGTTATGCTGTCAAAGGTAGTCTTGCGAGAGTTCCTGCTTGCACTTTGCACAAATGTACATCTTAAACTACTACAGGACATACAGGCGCATACCTTATATATTTGCGCTGCCTAACGAGATACCAGTGAACCTGACTCTTTCTGCCCTCTGGACATGCCTAATCCATCCTGATGCTCTACTTCTGCTTGGAGCCTCCTTTTCCTGAAAAGCACTCACTGCTGCTGAGGATGGCTCCGCATGGACAGAGTAAAGCTCATCATGAGAAACCCAGACACTAAAGATGCCTGTAGATGTTCTCACTTGGATAGTCTTAGGACCTCACTAGTTAAAAATTGAACAGTTGATAACTTCACTTTGACACTCCAGTGAAATCAGAAATGATTTATGTTCATTCTCAAGGTCCTGTCAAAACACTTAGCAGTGCTTGACTGTATACTATATACTTATAGAGGAGTAATAGTTTATAATTGCACTATCTGGTGTCACCCAGATGAGGATGGGTTCCCTTTTGAGTCTGGCACTTCTCAAAGTTTCTTTCTTATGTTATTTGAAGAAGTTTTTCCCCTTGCTCATTAAGGATAACTTTACATTACAGGCATTTAGCAGAAATCTTATCCAGAGCGATGTACAACATACCCAGAGCAGCCTGGGAAAGAGTTGGATTAGGTGCATTACTCAAGGGCACTTCAGCCATTCCTGCTGGTCCAGGGAATCAAACCAGTGACCTTTTGGTCCCAAAGCTGCTTCTCCCCTTTTAAAGCTTTAACTCTTTCCTTAAAACTTTAAATCTGCATTTCTGTAACGTGGCTTTGTGACACTCTCCATTGTTAAAAGTGCGACATCATCTCATCTCATTATCTCTAGCCGCTTTATCCTGTTCTACAGGGTCGCAGGCAAGCTGGAGCCTATCCCAGCTGACTACGGGCGAAAGGCAGGGTACACCCTGGACAAGTCGCCAGGTCATCACAGGGCTGACACATAGACACAGACAACCATTCACACTCACACGTACGGTCAATTTAGAGTCACCAGTTAACGTAACCTGCATGTCTTTGGACTGTGGGGGAAACCGGAGCACCCGGAGGAAACCCACGCGGACACGGGGAGAACATGCAAACTCCGCACAGAAAGGCCCTCGTCAGCCATGGGGCTCGAACCCGGACCTTCTTGCTGTGAGGTGACAGCGCTAACCACTATACCACCGTGCCGCCCAGTGCGACATCAATAAAATATAATTGAATTGAATAGTTATCTGTGCTTTGATAGACAATTATGTCTATACATCTAAATCAATACTTTTGGAACACATCTAATGGCATTGTGTAAAAGACTAGACATTCAGATTTGTGTTCATGTAGGAACAATCCCCCCAAAACTGCAAGAATGTATGAACACATGCATGGATATAGTGAGTGAGGACACAGTAGTGACTATTTCTTGACAACGGCGACATAAGTCCCACAAATTCCCATACTGACTGGTAAGTTTTCACACCTGGCCGTTCGTTTTTAGTGTTGTCACCATGACGATAACCTGCACATTTTTCTCCCAAACCATCCGCCAGAAATCAGCCATGGTTGATGACAAAGGAGCCTGGGTGCAGATGAAGTCATGTTCTGTATAGCCACCCTACAGGCACACATAAATGCACAAAGAGTGATTAAAGGAGTTTCTGAAAAAAATATTTACGTCTTAGGTTTGTTTTTGGCAAATCTAGATTCCTTTCTTAATTTATTGACTAAATCACTGACTAAAATTATTAATTCTTGATTAATATTTGATCTAGTGCACTGGTCATACACTAATAACTCCTTAAAAGCATATAGCATGTCCAGTACATCATCTAAGTATATTCACTAACCAGTCATTTAATAGGAACACATATACATCTACTCATTAATGCAATTATCCAGTCAGCCAATCATGTGACAACAGCGCAATGAATAAAATCATGCAGATATTGATCAAGAGCTTCAGTTCACATAAAAAAAGATCTTAGTGACTTTGACCATGGCATGGCTATTGGTACCAAATGGACTGCTTTGAGTATTTGAGAAATTGCCGATCTCTTGGGATTTCCACCTGCAAGAATACCTAAAATTAACATAAAATTGTGCAAAAAACAACAAACAAAAAAAATATGGCTGTTCTGCCAGTGAAAAAAGACCAGGCATTGTTTAATCAATCTTCAACTGTCCAGTTTCGATGAACTTGTTTCCACTGCAGCCTCAGTTTCCTGTTCTTGGCTGGCAGGAGTGGAATGCAGTGTGGGCTTCTGCTTTTGTAGCCTATCCACATCAGGGTTTGCTATGTTATGCCTTCTGAGATGTTTTTATGCTCACCGTGGTTATATAAAAACGTTATTGAATTTACTGTTGCCTTCCTGTCAGCCTGAACCACTCTGGGATGGGTTTCCCAAAAGCATCGTAGCACAAAGATCGTTGTTACATGGTACAAGCATCACAATGAACACTCTCTCTCCTAGTTAAGATGCTCTTAGTGTTAAGATGCTTTTGGGAAACCCACCCCTGGCCATTCTCCTCTGACCTCTCTGACCAACAAGGTGTTTCTGCCTACAGAACTTCCATTTGCTATGCATTTTTTGTTTTTAACACCATTCTGTGTAAATTTTAGAGAATGTTGTGTGTGAAGATCTCAGGAGAGCAGTTTCTGAAATATTCCAACAACCATGCCATGGTGAAGATCACATATTTTCACCCATTCATTAACTGAAGCTTGTGAATTGTGTCTGCACTGTGCTGCTGCCAAAGGATTGGCTGATTGAATAGTTGCGTGAATAATTCGGAGGTACATGTATTCCTAATATAGTGAATGGAGAGTGAATAACGAATATGCAAAATCTGTGTTTGTGTATTTGGCTGTACTATTATGGTGTGCGCATGTACTCCTAATGAGCTGTATTGTTTAGTTAACCGTATGGTAATATAGTCTGATTCAGCCAATCATGGTCTATAGGAACATCTGGTTGGATTGAACCCCACAGGGTAGTACAACCCTAGTGGAAGAGAAAACTGTGAAATTTGTTGTGGACATGCCAAATGTTCTATTTATTCTAGTATGTCATGGCATTTAAACACCTTCTTCCTAACCCCATTTCCAGAAAAACTGGAATATTTTCCAAAATGCAGTAAAAACAAAAATCTGTGATTTGTTAATTCACGTGAACCTTTATTTAACTGACAAAAGTACAAAGAAAAGATTTTCTATAGTTTTACTGACCAACTCAATTGTATTTTGTAAATATAAACAAAGTTAGAATTGGATGCCTGCAACACACTCAAAAAAAATTGGGACAGAGGCATTATTTCCGTTCTATTACATCACAGTTCCTTTAATAACACTTTTTAATCGTATAGGAACTGAGGATACTAATTGTTGCAGTCTTGCAATTGGAATTTTTGTCCATTCTTGTTTGATACAAGACTTCAGCTGCTCAATAGTCCATGGTCGCCATTGTCTGATTCTCCTTTTCATGATACACCATACATTCTCAATAGGAGACAGATCTGGACTGGCAGCAGGCCAGTCAAGCACATGCACTCTGTCTACGAAGCCACACTGTTGTAGCCCATGCAGAATGAAGCCTGGTATTGTCCTGCTCAAATAAGCATGGATTTCCTGGTAAGAACCATTGCCTTGATAATAAACTGGATGGTCGTGTATACCGTACCTTGGGCATCGAGAATTCGATGTCTGGTTTTCCCGAAACAAGTTGAAATGTGGACTCATCTGATCACAGCATGCATTTCTATTGTCTTTCAATCCATCCGAGATGAGCTCAGGCCCAGAGAAGTCGGCAGCATTTATGTATACAATTGACGAATGGCTTCCTCCTTGCGTAATACAGTTTTAGGTTGCATTTCTGGATGCAGTAGTGGATTGTGTTTAGTGACAACAGTTTTCCGAAGTACTCCCAAGCCCATGTGGCCATATTTGTCACATTAGCATGACGGTTTCTAGGCAGTGCCACCTGAGGGCTTGAAGGTCACGCACATTCAATAGTGGTTTCCGGCCTTGCTCTTTACGCACTGAGATGTCTCCGAATTCCCTGAATTTTTTCACAATATTTTGTACTGTAGATTTTGAAAGACCTAAAATCTTTCGTTGAGAAATGTGCTATTTGAATCGAATCACAATTATCTCACCAGTTTTGGCACAGAGGGGTGAACCATGACTGATCCTTGCTTGCAAAGACTGAGCCTTCGGTGCATGCTCCTTTTATACCCAATCATGATACCCATTAACCTGCTTATTGTGGAATCTTCCAAAATGGAGTTGCTTGAATATGCTATAAATATTCCAGTCTTATTTTGCCTCTGTCCCAACTTTTTTTTTTTTTTAGTGTGATGCAGGCATCAAGTTCTAACTTGGTTTATATTTACAAAATATAAATACGTTGGTCAGTAAAACTATTGAAAATCTTTTCTTTGTACTTTTGTCAGTTAAATAAAGATTCACATGAATTAACAAATCACAGATTTTTGCTTTTATTGCAGTTTGGAAAATATCCCAACTTTTCTAGAAATGGGGTTAGTAGATACTGGAATTAAGAGGGCAGGCAGTGGCTGAGGGCTCATTATTATGTGCTTAAATTACAGAAATCCAGTTTTCTTCTTCTCTGAAGCATTATATTCTTTCTGTATTCCTTCCATCAGTCTTAGCTTCTTGAATTTGCTAGTGCCATAAATCCATAGCTGATTAGATTCATACTAATATTATGATCACTCACGGGTACATAGCTAGCATTGATGTAGTCCGAGTGTGGTTGTGCCTCTAATAGAGACAGCTTAACTCTGCAGTAGTCATCTGAAAAGGAAAAAAAAATCAATGTGTTTGGAAGCTCACAATGTTAGCTGCAAGTCAGTATCAAGAGGTTGTAGATTGTAGTTTAGTTCCTTTCGGTTTTCAAAGGAATTTTCTGATCTTTTTTTCTCAGTAATGTTTAATTCTTGACCCCAAACACACCTAAACTATGCAAGTGAGCTTCGAAATTAGAGAAGAATGCGACGGTGCTGTCTGTAATGGCCTGCTCAGTCACATGATCTAGCTGCTCTGAAAGTAGTAGGAATGAGGAAGAGCTGTCCAACCAGCTCCACAAGCCTTGAGGAAGTCTTTAGAGAAGCAGAGCAGAGCTATTTTGTAGTTATGCTTGTTAAAGGAGATTTAATGATGAAGGTACAGTGTTTTGCAAAAGTATTCGTCCCCTTTGGTGTTTGTCCTGTTTTGTCGTATTACTAGCTGGAATTAAAATTGATTTTTGGGGGGTTAGCACCATTTGATTTACACAACATGCCTACAGCTTTAAAGGCGCAAATTGTTTTTTTATTGTGACACAAACAATAACAAGTGTTGCCAGGCAAAACAAACCTTGCCTGGTAGCACTTATGATGAATGTGAAGGAAGATATCACGAAAAAAATAGGTACCCGACGGGTACATGTGGCTACTGCTTATAAATAAAATTGTTTTCTGATACCATGTCCATACAGTAAATATAGCATACACACACACATACATACACACACACATATATATACACACACACACACACACACACATATATATATATATATATATATATATATATATATGTATTACTCTATGAGGCACAAAAATGAAGCGTAATCCAAAAATGAACAATTTAAAAATCACAGAAGAAAAATATACAGAGTGTCTGTACTTTATATTATTCTACTCTTACCTCTTACGGTTTTCGAAACTGAAACCTCCTAACAGAGGTGGACATACACATGCTGTCGCCATGACCAAAACTCTTATTTCCCAGAAATGGCCTGGCGCTAGAGCTCAGTGGAACGCACTTTCCCTCTGTAATAAGCATAAACATGTCTGAAAGCGATTTCTTTAGTCTAGTCCATTTATTTCAAATGGAGAACCGAATTGTATACACTCACCGGCCATTTTAATTGGAACATGTGTATGTACATGCACAGTGTGCGGCTGTTACACTCTTACAGCATGATGATGTAGTGGTTAGCGCCTCTATATGAGGCAGTAGCCATAACAAAAATGATTTTGACCTTTTTGGTGACCTTGACCAGATGACCCTCAAAATGTTGGAGGTTCTATTTGAGACTAATGCCCATCTATCCTGAAAGTTTCATGAAAGTTGATCCAGCCGTTTTCCCGTAATATCGTTAACAAAACAAACAAAGAAACCCGACTGAAAACAATACCTCGTCCCCTGGTGGACTCTGTCCCAGGTGAGGTAATTAAGATGAAAAAAAAAAAACAGAAATCTGGAGTGTGCATAGGTATTCACCCCCCCAAAGTCAATACTTTGTAGAGCCACCTTTTGCTGCAATTCCAGCTGCAAGTCTCTTGGGATATGTCTCTATTAGCTTAGCACATCTAGCCACTGGGATTTTTGCCCATTCCTCAAGGCAAAACTGCTCCAACTCCTTCAAGTTAGATGGGTTGTGTTGGTGTATGGCAATCTTCAAGTTATGCCACAGATTCTCAACTGGATTGAGGTCTGGGTTTTGACTAGGCCATTCCAAGACATTTAAATGTTTAAAATACTCCACTGTAGCTTTAGCAGTATGTTGAGGGTCATTGTCCTGCTGGAACATGAACCTTTGTCCCAGTCTCAAACCTCTGGCCAACTCAAACAGGTTTTCCTCCAGAATTGCGCTGTATTTAGTGCCATCGATCTTTCCTTCAGTCCTGACCAGCTTTCTTGTCCCTGCAGGTGAAAAACATCCCCACAGCGTGATGCTGACACCACCATGCTTCACTGTAGGAATGGTATTCTCAGGGTGTTGGGTTTGCATCACACATGGCATTTCCCATGATAGACAAAAAGATCAATTTTAGTCTCATTTGACCAGAGAACTTTCTTCCATGTGTTTGGGGAGTCTGCCACATGCTGTTGGGCAAACTCCAATGTGTTTTCTTAAGCAATGGCTTTTTTCTGGCCACTCTTCCATAAAGCCCCACTCTGTGGAGTGTATGGCTTAAAGTGGTCCTATAGACAGATACTCCTGTCTCTGCTGTGGATCTTTGCAGCTCCTTCAGTGTTATCTTTGGTGTCTTTGTTGCATCTCTGATTAATGCCCTCCTTGCCCAGCCTGTGAGTTTTGGTGGGTGGCCTTCTCTTGTCAGATTTGTAGTGGTGACATATTCTTTCCATTTTGCTATAATAGATTTAATGGTGCTCCCTGGGATATTCAAAGTTTAGGATATTTTTTATAACCCAACCCTGATCTATACTTCTCCACAACTTTGTCTCTGACCTGTTTGGAGGCTCCTTGGTTTTCATGTTGCTTGCTTAGTAGTGCTGCAGAGTCAGGGTCCTTCCAGAACAGGTTGATTTATACAGACATGTGACAGATCATGTGACACTGTGATTGCAAACAAGTGGATCTTAATCAACTAATTATGTGACTTATGAAGTGAATTGGTTGGCCCAGCTCTTGTTTAGGAGTTTCATACGAAAGGGGGTGAATACCTATGCACACTCCAGATTTCTGTTTTTTTTAAAAATCTTAATTATTGTTTGTGTCACAATAAATAAAAAAAAATTGCACCTTTAATGTTGTAGGCATGTTGTGTAAATCAAATTGTGCTAACCCCTCAAAAATCCATTTTAATTCCATTTTGTAATGGGACAAAACAGGACAAACACCAAGGGGGATGAATACTTTTGCAAGACACTGTCTGGTTTAAAAGCTTTCTAATTATTGTCACCAATATTTACACATTTTACAGTGTCTCCTCACAATAAACTTGGATTATAATAGATGATTGGCTACATAGTTTGATTGTTATTTGTTAATTTTGATGATGAAAGTAATTTGATTAATTAATTGAAAATGAATGTTCATTAGGCCTCCACTCTGAAACACGTTAAATATGTTTATACTGAAATATTTGTGACATGCATAATGATTCTGGTGATAATTTGTTGCTTAGTGCTGCATTTTTTTTAAATTCCCATGAGATGGCACAGGCAGACATTGCTAGTGCAGTTAGAGTGGTGTTTCATAGGGGGCAAATTTCAGTAATCTAAAACATTCGTGAAAACAGTCAGGTTTCACTGTTATTGAAGATCATTGAGATCAGTTAAGATCATTTCTTAATTATAAAGATTAATATGCAATTCATTCAGGGTGAATTTTTACCTTAAGATCTTTTGTTTGTAATTGTGACAACCATAGTGTATAAAAGTGTATAAAGAATCAGCTCAAGCTGAAAAGTTTTATCTATGCAGCTAATTTGGTAATCATAAGTGATTTTTTAATACTTTGTACTGCGTAAAAAGCTTGTTTACCCAAGTTTTCAACTCTATCCAGAGTCTTCATCAGGGGAAAATGATGCCACTTTGAGCATGCATTACGCATGCCCAAAAGAATGTTGTCCCAAATATCTGGAATCTGGTACCGGAAGAATCAGCTACAGTGGTGCTTGAAAGTTTGTGAACCCTTTAGAATTTTCTATATTTCTGCATAAATATGACCTAAAACGTCATCAGATTTTCACACAAGTCCTAAAAGTAGATAAAGAGAACCCAGTTAAACAAATGAGACAAAAATATTATACTTGGTCATTTATTTATTGAGGAAAATGATCCAATATTACATCTTTGTGAGTGGCAAAAGTATGTGAACCTCTAGGATTAGCAGTTAATTTGAAGGTGAAATTAGAGTCAGGTGTTCTCAATCAATGGGATGACAATCAGGTGTGAGTGGGCACCCTCTTTTATGTAAGGAACAGGGATCTATCAAAGTCTGATCTTCACAACACATGTTTGTGGAAGTGTATCATGGCACGAACAAAGGAGATTTCTGAGGACCTCAGAAAAAATGTTGTTGATGCTCATCAGGCTGGAAAAGGTTACAAAACCATCTCTAAAGAGTTTGGACTCCACCAATCCACAGTCAGACAGATTGTGTACAAATGGAGAAAATTCAAGCCCATTGTTACCCTCCCCAGGAGTGGTCGGCCAACAAAGATCACTCCAAGAGCAAGGTGTGTAATCATCGGCAAGGTCACAAAGGACCCCAGGGTAACTTCTAAGCAACTGAAGGCCTCTCTCACATTGGCTAATGTTAATGTTCATGAGTCCACTATCAGGAGAAAACTGAACAACAATGGTGTGCATGGCAGGGTTGCAAGGAGAAAGCCACTGCTTTCCAAACAGAACATTGCTGCATGTTTGCAGTTTGCTAAAGATCACGTGGACAAGCCAGAAGGGTATTGGAAAATGTTTTGTGGACGGATGAGACCAAAATAGAATTTTTGGTTTAAATGAGAAGCGTTATGTTTGGAGAAAGGAAAACACTGCATTCCAGCATAAGAACCTTATCCCATTTGTGAATCATGGTGGTGGTAGTATCATGGTTTGGGCCTGTTTTGCTGCATCTGGGCCAGGACGGCTTGCCATAATTGATGGAACAATGAATTCTGAATTTTACCAGCGAATTCTCAAGCAAAATGTCAGGACATCTGTCCACGAACTGAGTCTCAAGATAAGCCGGGTCATGCAGCAAGACAACAATCCTAAGCACACAGGTCGTTCTACCAAAGAATGGTTAAAGAAGAATAAAGTAAATGTTTTGGAATGGCCAAGTCAAAGTCCTGACCTTAATCCAATCAAAATGTTGTGGAAGGACCTGAAGCGAGCAGTTCATGTGAGAAAACCCACCAACATCCCGGAGTTGAAGCTGTTCTGTACAGAGGAATGGGCTAAAATTCCTCCAAGCCGGTGTGCAGGACTGATCAACAGTTACTGGAAACGTTTAGTTGCAGTTATTGCTGCACAAGGGGATCACAGTAGATACTGAAAGCAAAGGTTCACATACTTTTGCCACTCACAGATATGTAATATTGGATCATTTTCCTCAATAAATAAATGACCAAGTATAATATTTTTGTCTCATTTGTTTAACTGGGTTCTCTTTATCTACTTTTAGGACTTGTGTGAAAATCTGATGACGTTTTAGGTCATATTTATGCAGAAATATAGAAAATTCTAAAGGGTTCACAAACTTTCAAGCACCACTGTATTTAGCAGATTAAAGGTGGGAAGTGAGGTTTATAAATACTCACATGGTAAAACGAAAGGGTATCTGTTTTTGTTTTTATTGGCATCCAGCTGTCCAGCCCTGCATGAGAATTCCTTTGCAGTTGCAGTCAGCTTCTAAGAGACACATCCAATAACATGAAAGGAAATAGCTAACATTACATTAATGGCATTTAGCAGACACTCTTATCCAGAGCGATGTACAACATACCCAGAGCAGCCTGGGGGTGAGGTGCCTTGCTTAAGGGCACTTCAGCCATTCCTGCTGGTCCAGGGAATTGAACTGGTGACCTTTTGTTCCCAAAGCTGTTTCTCTAACCATTAGGTCATGGCTTCAACCCAACAACACTATATTAAGTACTGATTTGAAACAAAAACCTACTGTACATACTGTACTGAACATACTGTATACACATAGCCAAAATATTAAAATCATCTGGCTAATATTGTGTAAGTTCCCCCCATGCTGCTGGCTCGGGCCCTTCAAGGTATGGACTCAAGACCTCTGGAGGTATGCTGTGGTATTTGGCACCAAGCTATTAGCAACATATCCTTTAAGTCCTGTAAGTTGCAAGGTGGGGCCTTCATGGATCAGACTTGTTTGTCCAGCTCAGCCCACAGATGCCCGATTGGATTGAGATCTGGAGAATTTGCAGGCCAAGTCAACACCTTGAACTCTTTGTCATGTTCCTCAAACCATTCCTGAACAATTTTTGCAGTGTTGCAGGGCACATTGTCCTGCTGAATGTGGCCACTGCTATTAGGGAATACCATTGTTATGAAAGGATGTACTTGGTCTGCAGCCATGTTTAGGTAGGTAGTATATGTCAAAGTAACATCCACATGAATGTCAGGACCCAAGGTTTCCCAGCAGAACATTTCCCAGAGCATCACACTGCCTCCACCGGCTTCCCTTCTTCCCATATTGCAACCTGGTGCCATCAGTTCCCCAGGTAAGCGATGCACACACACCTGGCAATCCACATGATGTAAAAGAAAACTCAATTCTTCAGACCAGGCCACCTTTATCCATTGCTCCATGGTCCGAGCAAGGTTTGATGCTTACAGTAAGTGCCCATTGTACGCGTTTTCAGTGATGGACAAGGGCTAGCATGGCCACTCTGCGGTTATTCAGCCCCAAATGTAATCTATGATGCACTGTGAGTTCTGACACCTTTCTATAATAGCCAGAATTAACTTTTTAAACAATTTGTGTGCCAATAGCTCCTCTTTGGGACTGGACCTGATGGGCTAGCCTTCGCTCCCCACACACACCAATGAGACTTGGGTGCCCATGATGACCCTATCACTGGTTCACAGGTTGTCCTTCCTTGGACCACTTTTGGTAGGTACTAACTACTGCATATACTGGGACCCACAAGACCTGCTGTTTTGGAGATGCTCTGACCCAGTTGTCTAGCCATCACAATTTGACCCTTGTCAAAGTCACTCAGATCCTAACGCTGCCCATTTTTCCTACTCCCAACACATCAACTTCAAGAACTGACTATTCACTTGCTGCCTAATATATCCCACCCCTTGACAGGTCTCACTGTATCATGATAATCAATGTTATTCACTTCATTTGTTGGTGGTTTTAGTGTTATGGCTGATCGGTGTACAGTATATCATTGTTATTCACCTCAAATTCCCTTTGATATCCTGCATTGCCATTGGCCACAAGAGACTGACAATGTGCATGGAACTTCTGCAGAATGTGTGCTCTTGGATATGTTCTTATCCTGCAAAATATGCATAAACATTAACCATCTAAACATCCATCCATCCAGAGACTGTCTACATACAGCTATGGAAAAAAAATCACGAGATCATTTTTAACAGTGACCACCATTAAAAGTGGTCTCTTATTTTTTTCTATAGCTGTTTATTTACTTATTTAAAACAGCACTGTCTTTTCCCTTTGAAGCCCCAGTTTGTACTGTTGTAGTTGAAGGAGGATATGGTAGTTAATAAACAAGTTTCTTATGAGGTCCTCTGTAGACATCATAACAGGAAGAAAGAAAAACAGAGATCAATATAAAGTGAAATGAGAAGAATTTGTGGAAACAGGGAGGACATGGCTCATCAGCACAAGGCTTCCTGCAAACATTGGCTAGGAACTTCATTTCACATGAACAGCACTATACTCACACTTTCTTACCTCATCTTTGACTAACTTTTTCTTGAGTCCAACCAATTTTCACGCAAACTGTTCGAGTCACTTCCTACTGTAGAAGCCCTGAGGATGAAGCCAAAATGCTGCAAAATGCCACGATCTTGGTTCAGAGGTCAGTCTTACCCTGAAGTCATGAGGCTCAGCCACTATAGACCAAATGCACTGTATTAGAAATTACAAGCTGATTCAGTGTTTGTTTGTTAGCAGTTTCCATTTAACCTGTGATCCTCATCTCATCTCATTATCTCTAGCTGCTTTATCCTGTTCTACAGGGTCGCAGGCAAGCCGAATCCCATCCCAGCTGACTACGGGCGAAAGGCGGGGTGCACCCTGGACAAGTCGCCAGGTCATCACAGGGCTGACACATAGACAGCCATTCACACCTACGGTCAATTTAGAGTCACCAGTTAACCTAACCTGCATGTCTTTGGACTGTGGGGGAAACCGGAGCACCCGGAGGAAACCCACGCGGACACGGGGAGAACATGCAAACTCCACACAGAAAGGCCCTCGCCAGCCCCGGGGCTCGAACCCAGGACCTTCTTGCTGTGAGGCGACAGCACTAACCACTACACCACCGTGCCGCCCCAGGTTCAGGTTATTTTGTACATTTTTGAGATTGTAGTTGGGCTGGAAATTTTCTTGAGAGCTGGCAACCCTGCAAGCACCTTATTAAGACATTGTATGTTGTTCTTTGCTTTGATTTGTCACCGGTCGGTATTTGCACATATACATTTGTTGGATCATGTGGGTAAGAATTGAGACAGGATGCAATCCAAACACAACAGAACAGACAGTGGGTTGACAGCAGTGCTTGGACCCTTAGGATCACTAGAACAAACCCAGCACCATACATGTACCATATTATATGAGATGGTCACATGCTTTCTGTGATACAACTAAAGGCCAATATTGCAATGCTGATTAACAAACAATAGATTGTGTATCCTTCTACGCATACACACACACCTATCTTTGTGGATACATTCATTGACATAATACATTCCCTAGTCTCTTATCCTAACCTTAACTGTCGCAACTAAATGCCTAACCTCAACCCTTACCCTAATTCTGACCGAAACCTAATTCTAACCTGAACCCTAAAACTAAGTCTTAACCCTCAAACCACCCTTTGAAGAAGTGAGGACCAGCTAAAATGTCCTCATTTCCCAAAAATGTCCTAACTCTGTTGGTAAAAAAAATACATGCCGGTACACAAGTACACACACACACACACACACACACGTTTTCTATCTGTGTAAGGAACTGTCACTGACATAATAATTACTAAATAAAAGCTGTAAAACTGAGAAAAAACACTATCCTGCCATTGTGAGGACATTTGGTTCTTTTTGGTCCTCACAATACACCAAATAAATACATGCACACAGACACGACAACAATATCAAAAGCAACAACAAATGTATCTGATAACTTATAGCTCTCAATTTTAATTTGTCATTTTGATATTCGATAAAACAGTAAAACACTTATTAAAACAATTTAATTACCTCACTGGAAATGTTTTTTGATGTCAGTGTTCTCGATGAACAGCCAGATTTAAAAAAAAAAAAGTTTGTGTCTGTGTGTTCAGGTAACAAGTTGGAGTATATCTAACTAAGACTTCCACATACCGGTTTATCCTGTTTGAGAATTACTTTTTCTCTTGCTCTCTCTCCCGTCACCCCCCCACACACACACACATACACAAAATCTCTCTCTCTCTCTCTCTCTCTCGTGCAGACTCAGAAGATCATTTACAGTATATATTTAAAAGTATTCAGAAGAAGGGAAATGCTGGTGCACAATAGCATCTTACCGTGTCACCAACTCTGGGATACAGCCATCTCAACATTAGCTTTATGGGCATAGAAAACCGACAGGCTTCTAAAAATCTACAGCAAAAACAGGATCGTGGATTCCATATACAAATATATACCACTGTAATGATCATGGTTTATATCACATTTGGTGAAAGTAAACTTAAGCATGTGGTGCAGGTTGATTCTTGAATTGGCCTTTATTTTATGACAGCTGTAATACATCACGCTTTCTATGTTTGTACAAGCCATAATAAGTTGATGATACAATAATGTGATCATATAACTGCGTTACAAACATGAAAAGCAAGAAAGAGAGCTCAAGCTTGCTGTGCCAATTATTTGCTGTACTAATTAAATGTGAATAGGATTAAACTATTAAACTAACATTTTTTAGAATGGGGTGGTGTAGTGGTTAGCACTGTTGTCTTGCAGCAAGAAGGTTCTGGGTTCAAACCCAGCAGCTGACGAGAGCCTTTCTGTGTGAATGGTTGTTTGTCTTTATGTGTCAGCCCTGTGAGGATCTGGTGACTTGTCCAGGGTGTACCCTGCCTCTGGCCCATAGTCAGCTGGGATAGGCTCCAGCTTGCCTGCAATACTGCACAGGATAAGCGGTTACGGATGGATTTTTAGAAAGTGTTTGAATCAGTTTCTGATCTTAAGTATTATATTACAGTTTTTCTCAAGTGCTTACACTCATTTCCTGAAAGCATGGCTCATTTTCTCAAAACTATAGACACAAATCTAGAAACTCACACAAATTCCAAAACTCCACAAATACCTTGCAAAAGCAAAGGCTGCATTCAAAACAATGTTGTCTTCTCAAAATCTCATCTCATCTCATTATCTCTAGCCGCTTTATCCTTCTACAGGGTCGCAGGCAAGCTGGAGCCTATCCCAGCTGACTACGGGCGAAAGGCGGGGTACACCCTGGACAAGTCGCCAGGTCATCACAGGGCTGACACATAGACACAGACAACCATTCACACTCACATTCACACCTACGGTCAATTTAGGGTCACCAGTTAACCTAACCTGCATGTCTTTGGACTGTGGGGGAAACCGGAGCACCCGGAGGAAACCCACGCGGACACGGGGAGAACATGCAAACTCCACACAGAAAGGCCACGGGGCTCAAACCTGGACCTTCTTGCTGTGAGGCGACAGCACTAACCACTACACCACCGTGCCGCCGTCTTCTCAAAATGAATGGAAAAAAAAATATTACATTTTTAAATGACATCAAATGAATAGGCATTTCTAAGAACCAATTGAACATAGGTGAAAATACTATAATGGAGGTAACAGCCATCCATTTTCTATACCACTTATCTCTTAGGGTCATGAGGGAACCTACGGTAGAGCTAATCCCAGATGCCACTGGGTGAGAGGCAGGGTACATCCTGGGCAGGTCACCAATCTATCACAAAGGTAACAATTATGCACACGCACATTCACACCTATGAGCAATAGGTTGTTTTCAAAAGTCAGTCACTTTTGCTTGTCAGTTTACTTCTGGTAAATGAAGTGGTGGTCAGGCAAACTAATTTGGCTGCCATTGTGTGAAACCGTCTCTGACTATTTTCACAGTTTAGAGGCCAATGCATGGTCAAGATACTTTCAGAAAGTTGCTCTTTGCGATGGGATAGCTCCTTACACATTAACAAAGAAGGATTTTTCCTATGAGTTGGAAAACTATCCATCCGTTGAGTTCCCCGACATCTCAAACTACCTGGTGCTGCAGACATTCTACATGGACAAACAGATGAAAACCTGGAAGATCATGGAGGTGTACAACTTTTTATATGTGGCTGGGTTAAAGATCTGGGGATCAAGGCACTACAAAATAAATCCTGTATTGTTTATTCCCAGGCATTTTTGGGCTTTTTGTATGCGTCTTTGAGATCATTGCTAGGTGTAAACAAACCACAGGCGCTCGATTCTCAATCCTCCCTGCTCTTCTTTTCCAGCTAAATCATTCACAAAAGGTCCACAGAAACCCCTGTAAAGACCTGGGTATTGGTGAAACAGGATGGAGGAGTTATCACGGCTCACTGTAAGTGCACGGCTGGGGAAGCAGTTCCATGCTGTTAACTCATGAGCTCTGCTTTTGTATTTACATGGATTGTCTCGATTATCTTATCCACAGTGCTCAGCGTAAATGAGTACACCCCCTTTGAAAAGTAACATTTTAAACATTATCTCAATGAACACAAACAATTTCCAAAATGTTGACAAGACAAAGTTTAATATAACATCTGTTTAACTTATAATGTGAAAATAAGGTTAATAATATAACTTAGATTACACATTTTTCAGTTTTACTCAAATTAAGGTGGTGCAAAAATGAGTACACCCCACAACAAAAACTACTACATCTAGTACTTTGTATGGCCTCCATGATTTTGAATGACAGCACCAAGTCTTCTAGGCATGGAATGAACAAGTTGGTGACATTTTGCAACATCAATCTTTTTCCATTCTTCAACAATGACCTCTTTTAGTGACTGGATGCTGGATGGAGAGTGATGCTCAACTTGTCTCTTCAGAATTCCCCATAGGTGTTCGATTGGGTTCAGATCAGGAGACATGCTTGGCCACTGAATCACTTTCACCCTGTTCTTCAGAAATCCAACAGTGGCCTTAGATGTGTGTTTAGTCATGTTGGAAAAGTGCACGACGACCAAGGGCACGGAGTGATGGTAGCGTCTTCTCTTTCAGTATAGAGCAATACATCTGTGAATTCATGATGCCATCAGTGAAATGCAGCTCCCCGACACCAGCAGCACTCATGCAGCCCCACATAAGGACACTGCCACCACCATGTTTCACTGTAGGCACCATGCATTTTTCTTTGTATTCCTCACCTTTGCGATGCCATACAGTTTTGAAGCCATCAGTTCCAAAAACATTTATCTTGGTCTCATCACTCCAGAGTATAGAGTCCCAGTAGTCTTCATCTTTGTCAGCATGGGCCCTGGCAAACTCTAGGTGGGCTTTTTTGTGCCTGGGCTTTAGGAGAGCTTCTTTTGTGGACGGCATCCATGCATGCCATTCCTCTGCAGTGTACGCCGTATTGTGTCACGGGAAATAGTCACCCCAGTTTGGCTTTCTACTTCTTTAGATAACTGCAGTGAACTTGCATGCCGATTTTCTTCAACCCTTCTCATCAGAAGATGCTCCTGTCGAGGTGCTAACTTCCGTAGACGACCTGGACGTCTCTGTGAGATGGTTGCAGTTTCATTTTCTTAAATTTTTGTACCATTTTTGCTACAGTATTCTGACTGATATCTAAAGCTTTGCTGATCTTCTTGTAGCCTTCACCTTTGTGGTGTAAAGAAATTATTTTATTGTATTGCTTTCCATGGCTGGATTAGCTCAATGAATTCAGTCTTAGACTGCATTAGTGAACATTAACTGGGGCTCTTGATTTGCGTCTGCATGATTGTATGCATTGTGCTGCTGTCAAGGGATTAGCTGATTAGATAACTGCATAAAACAGCAAATGTATGAGTGTTCCTAATGCAAAATGAATGAGATGCAGGAAATGTGTTTGTGCAGAACTGGTGTAAGATAAGCAACATGAGTTTCAGGGTTTGGTCATTGTGTTTCAAGTTCCAGTGTTAGTGTGTAAGCATGCATTATCTATACTGCTTATCCACTTATCCGTCAGGTTTGGAATTTAAAAAGTGGCTGGTTTTATGCTTACGGTTAGATGACTCCATCATACTAAATGATGTTCAGTATGCCCGTCACAGTCTTTACGAGGAGAGCAAAAATTCTAAGCTACAAGCCTACAGCATCCAGGTGAGAAACAAATGTAAGCCTTGGGCATGCACTTTTTTTCTCATTCATCTCATTATCTCTAGCCGCTTTATCCTTCTACAGGGTCGCAGGCAAGCTGGAGCCTATCCCAGCTGACTACGGGCGAAAGGTGGGGTACACCCTGGACAAGTTGCCAGGTCATCACAGGGCTGACAGATAGACACAGACAACCATTCACACTCACATTCACACCTACGGTCAATTTAGAGTCACCAGTTAACCTAACCTGCATGTCTTTGGACTGTGGGGGAAACCGGAGCACCCGGAGGAAACCCACGCGGACACGGGGAGAACATGCAAACTCCGCACAGAAAGGCCCTCGCCGGCCCCGGGGCTCGAACCCGGACCTTCTTGCTGTGAGGCGACAGCACTAACCACTACACCACTAACCACTACACCACTGTGCCGCCCACTTTTTTTTTTTGATATGCAAATCTTTAGAGTATCCATGTGGGTGAATCACAAGAGCAGAAAGTTTTATCAGGGTGAATCAGGCAGGTCTGGAGGGCGAGAGGAGCCACAGCAGGTAAATGTGTCAAGATCTGGAACAGGCATTGTCCTATTTTGCATCCCCTGCTGTCAAATGCCAAAATAGGGCAAAACACTGACATCACATCAGGCAGCAGGAGTAGGCCTATTAAGGTATGCTCTTAACCTAAAAAAGTAGATTATCAGAGACAGCAAACTACAACTCAGCCAGGTCTTGTTATAACAGCATCAATAAACAGGATAGCCAGAAGGTAACATGGGCATGAGGACCATAGGACAAATCAAAACATCCCAGTTTATGAACCCCCAGATCTGCATCTTTACCAAAGAGAAAAGCTATTTACCAAAATGCTTAACTAGTCAAATAGGTTTCAAGCCTAGACTTATAGACTGTGGCTATGTCTGAGTCTAATTGAAAAGTTTACAGATAATTTTCAATACCTAAAGAAAAAAAAAGGTCTTCTGTAGAAGCGTTTATCCTAATAAAAGTAACACATTAGTGTCACCCAGTGGCAAAGATCATAATTTTATTTCCCTCCATATGTCATGTGATCTGGTAATCCAGTGCATTTAGTACACTGGTGTGTGTGTACTTGTACTTACTACATATTGAGGACTGGAACATGTTTATCAACAGAGTTAGGACATTTTTGGGAACTGAGGGCATTTTGTCTGGTCTTCACTTTTTCATAAGGCTGTTTGAAGGTTAAAGCTAGACTGCCTTTCAGAGTTTTCAAGTGTCGGTCATAAAAAGAATTTTCACTGACACACAATTATTTTTGTTTAGTGGATTGAAAGCTACTGAATTCAAATCTCAGACTTCCAATTTTATTAGGTTTTTTTTTTAAATAGAACAATTAATGAATTTAGGGCCATGTGGCCCAAAATTCTCTGCTACTTTTCCCTGCTTCACCATGACCCAGTTCAAGCTACTACATCATGTATCACGTGGTGGGCTTTCCCCGTTCGCGCAAGGCATTGTGGGATACAAATTTGAAACAGGAGAGAAAAATGTACAGTAGGACGTGAGTGTGCGAATGAAACGTGAAAGACCGACTACAGTAACGGAAAGCGAGAAGAAAAGATGTTATGTTATATACGAAGGAAAGGAAACGCAGGACCAAGCTAATAAATATCGGCGGTCAGCGAGCACCTCGGTGTGATCAGCTGTTCGTTTAGTGACAGAACGATGTCACCGTCAGTGCACGGTCAAAGGTAAACCTGTGCATGCGCAGCACACGGACTTCATATTATTTGCATGGGAATCCCTTCAAATTAAATAACTTCCCAGGTACAGAATGGCCTGATATTTTGTGAGATATTACAGAAATAAACATAGATCAGAATGAGCAAATTTCAGACGGAACTAAATTTCACCGATTTTAGGAAATCGAAAGGCAGTCTAGCTTTAAGACTTAGTTTTATGGTTCAGGTTAGAATTGGGTTTGGGTTAGGTATTTAGTTGTGATGGTTAAGAGGCTCGGGAATGTATGATGTCAATGAATGTCCCCACAAAGATAGAAGTACAAGTGTGTGTGGGCTGTTGATGTTTGACAGACACATACTCTGACTGTCACACAGCCTCACAACACCAGAGCTTCCGCATTGAAGATCTGCTGAACACTGAACTTCAGGACACTGCGCCAAGGAATGCAGTCTGGACCGGTGTGTGTAGGGTGGGAACACAAACTCAGAACCGAAAGAGAAAGTAGAAGTGATCCAGTCATGTCCTAGTCCACCTTTTTAAATGATAAGCAGTGTCCGAACCGAGCTGAAAGGAGTTCCTCACACTTCCTAATCGTGTCGAAAACTGCACGACTAGTGAGCGGCTGTATTTGAAGAGAAGAGAATGAAGAGAAGAGACGGTATGGATTCGAACAGATCCTCATCTACCCATAAAACGGTATGTAGCTTATTCTACCCTGACTTCTGTCATGTTTTTATTCATTCTAAGCTGTCGAAACTACAGACTTTAAAGATATCCAACGTTAAAATCAAGTCTGTGTGTTTTGCAATTTTTTTTTTTTACACTAAACTTTATTTTTATTGCATGAATTCTTCTGACACTGATTATTCTATAAGCAGCACTGTGTACTGATGTTTCAATGACTGGGGCTCATAAAACTGTACGCAGGACTTTGATAGCTGAAGATCAAACAAGCAATCAAACAACAGCGTCTCATTGATTCTTTGAGCTGTTGCTTTACCGTTTGGAAGCAGCACTGGCATTCCTGACTCATGTCTATAAACAAATCCGACTGCATATTTCGATTCAAAAGGTCCTTTCAAAGTGAAAGTGAAAGTAAGGAGAGGCACTCGAGGAAAATGTTCGGGGTAAACTGCATCATTCTGCAGTCGTGCGTGTGGTGTCTATTGGCTGTACTACCTGGTCTGGATATATTACTGATACTTTTCTGTTTATTTGGTACATTTTGTCAGTGAAAGCATCACTGAAAGCAAAGCGCTTCATTCAGTTTTCAGGTGCACAGGCTAAACTAAAAACAAAATGAGAGAGAGAGAGAGAGAAAAAAAAACACTTCAGCCAACACCATATTTCACTTTAAAAAAATCCAGAATTCTGTCTGACTCTGTTTTACTCTACTTGGGAAATTATCCTAAATAATAATCAACTCATCCATCCATTTATTTACTTATATATTTATAGAAGGCACCTGTCTCTCGCTCTTTCGTCCGGGGTTGTGGCAACACACCGCGAACTGTCTTTCTTCTCTACAACAAGTTCCATTTCCTGAACTCAAGAGCTTGCCTGTTGAGAGATGGATATCTATATATACAATATATATAGCTATATCTATATAGAGAGAGAGGAGATAAAAGGCTTGAGAGCGGCTCCGCGGTGCAGTGCAGAACGCAACCGCTCCCTATTAACGAGTTCCGGGTTTGAGTCTACAGTTTGATTTCCTTTTTTTCTTTTCCCCTCCTTAAAATATTTTCCTACCCGTAATGTACGTAAATTTATAATCGTATCTGTTATCTTCTCCTACCTTGAGAGAATGTCTTACCAGCGTAAATATTGTTTCCTGGAGTGTTTAAGGTGATAGTACCTTATTATAGACCAAAACAAGCAATAAATACGCGCTTTCTGTAGTGTTTAAGGTGCTAGTACGTTATTATAGACCAAAACACGCAATAAACACACGCTTTCTGGAGTGTTTAAGGTGCTAGTACGTTATTATAGACCAAAACACACAATAAATACGCGCTTTCTGGAGTGTTTAAGGTGCTAGCACGTTATTATAGACCAAAACACGCAATAAATACGCGCTTTCTGTAGTGTTTAAGGTGCTAGTACGTTATTATAGACCAAAACAAACAAGAAATACGCACTTTCTGTAGTGTTTAAGGTGCTAGTACGTTATTATAGACCAAAACCTGCAATAAATACGCGCTTTCTGGAGTGTGTAAGGTGCTAGTACGTTATTATAGACCAAAACCCGCAATAAATACACGCTTTCTGGAGTGTTTAAGGTGCTAGTACGTTATTATAGACCAAAACACACAATAAATACGTGCTTTCTGGAGTGTTTAAGGTGCTAGAACGTTATTATAGACCAAAACACACAATAAATACGCACTTTCTGGAGTGTTTAAGGTGCTAGTATGTTATTATAGACCAAAACACGCAATAAATATGCACTTTCTGGAGTGTTTAAGGTGCTAGTACGTTATTATAGACCAAAACACGCAATAAATACACACTTTCTGGAGTGTTTAAGGTGCTAGAACGTTATTATAGACCAAAACACACAATAAATACGCACTTTCTGGAGTGTTTAAGGTGCTAGTATGTTATTATAGACCAAAACACGCAATAAATACGCACTTTCTGGAGTGTTTAAGGTGCTAGAATGTTATTATAGACCAAAACACACAATAAATACGCACTTTCTGGAGTGTTTAAGGTGCTAGCACGTTATTATAGACCAAAACAAACAAGAAATACGCACTTTCTGGAGTGTTTAAGGTGCTAGAACGTTATTATAGACCAAAACACACAATAAATACGCACTTTCTGGAGTGTTTAAGGTGCTAGTACCTTATTATAGACCAAAACACGCAATAAATATGCGCTTTCTGGAGTGTTTAAGGTGCTAGCACGTTATTATAGACCAAAACAAACAAGAAATACGCACTTTCTGTAGTGTTTAAGGTGCTAGTACGTTATTATAGACCAAAACACGCAATAAATACACACTTTCTGTAGTGTTTAAGGTGCTAGTACGTTATTATAGACCAAAACACGCAATAAATACGCGCTTTCTGGAGTGTTTAAGGTGCTAGTACGTTATTATAGACCAAAACCTGCAATAAATACGCGCTTTCTGGAGTGTTTAAGGTGCTAGCACGTTATTATAGACCAAAACAAACAAGAAATACGCACTTTCTGTAGTGTTTAAGGTGCTAGTACGTTATTATAGACCAAAACCCGCAATAAATACACTCTTTCTGTAGTGTGTAAGGTGCTAGTACGTTATTATAGACCAAAACCCGCAATAAATACACGCTTTCTGGAGTGTTTAAGGTGCTAGTACGTTATTATAGACCAAAACACACAATAAATACGTGCTTTCTGGAGTGTTTAAGGTGCTAGAACGTTATTATAGACCAAAACACACAATAAATACGCACTTTCTGGAGTGTTTAAGGTGCTAGTATGTTATTATAGACCAAAACACGCAATAAATATGCACTTTCTGGAGTGTTTAAGGTGCTAGTACGTTATTATAGACCAAAACACGCAATAAATACACACTTTCTGGAGTGTTTAAGGTGCTAGAACGTTATTATAGACCAAAACACACAATAAATACGCACTTTCTGGAGTGTTTAAGGTGCTAGTATGTTATTATAGACCAAAACACGCAATAAATACGCACTTTCTGGAGTGTTTAAGGTGCTAGAATGTTATTATAGACCAAAACACACAATAAATACGCACTTTCTGGAGTGTTTAAGGTGCTAGCACGTTATTATAGACCAAAACAAACAAGAAATACGCACTTTCTGGAGTGTTTAAGGTGCTAGAACGTTATTATAGACCAAAACACACAATAAATACGCACTTTCTGGAGTGTTTAAGGTGCTAGTACCTTATTATAGACCAAAACACGCAATAAATACGCGCTTTCTGGAGTGTTTAAGGTGCTAGCACATTATTATAGACCAAAACAAACAAGAAATACGCACTTTCTGTAGTGTTTAAGGTGCTAGTACGTTATTATAGACCAAAACACGCAATAAATACACACTTTCTGTAGTGTTTAAGGTGCTAGTACGTTATTATAGACCAAAACACGCAATAAATACGCGCTTTCTGGAGTGTTTAAGGTGCTAGTATGTTATTATAGACCAAAACCTGCAATAAATACGCGCTTTCTGGAGTGTTTAAGGTGCTAGCACGTTATTATAGACCAAAACAAACAAGAAATACGCACTTTCTGTAGTGTTTAAGGTGCTAGTACGTTATTATAGACCAAAACCCGCAATAAATACACTCTTTCTGTAGTGTGTAAGGTGCTAGTACGTTATTATAGACCAAAACCCGCAATAAATACACGCTTTCTGGAGTGTTTAAGGTGCTAGTACGTTATTATAGACCAAAACACACAATAAATACGTGCTTTCTGGAGTGTTTAAGGTGCTAGAACGTTATTATAGACCAAAACACACAATAAATACGCACTTTCTGGAGTGTTTAAGGTGCTAGTATGTTATTATAGACCAAAACACGCAATAAATATGCACTTTCTGGAGTGTTTAAGGTGCTAGTACGTTATTATAGACCAAAACACGCAATAAATACACACTTTCTGGAGTGTTTAAGGTGCTAGAACGTTATTATAGACCAAAACACACAATAAATACGCACTTTCTGGAGTGTTTAAGGTGCTAGTATGTTATTATAGACCAAAACACGCAATAAATACGCACTTTCTGGAGTGTTTAAGGTGCTAGAATGTTATTATAGACCAAAACACACAATAAATACGCACTTTCTGGAGTGTTTAAGGTGCTAGCACGTTATTATAGACCAAAACAAACAAGAAATACGCACTTTCTGGAGTGTTTAAGGTGCTAGAACGTTATTATAGACCAAAACACACAATAAATACGCACTTTCTGGAGTGTTTAAGGTGCTAGTACCTTATTATAGACCAAAACACGCAATAAATACGCGCTTTCTGGAGTGTTTAAGGTGCTAGCACGTTATTATAGACCAAAACAAACAAGAAATACGCACTTTCTGTAGTGTTTAAGGTGCTAGTACGTTATTATAGACCAAAACACGCAATAAATACACACTTTCTGTAGTGTTTAAGGTGCTAGTACGTTATTATAGACCAAAACACGCAATAAATACGCGCTTTCTGGAGTGTTTAAGGTGCTAGTACGTTATTATAGACCAAAACCTGCAATAAATACGTGCTTTCTGGAGTGTTTAAGGTGCTAGTACGTTATTATAGACCAAAACCTGCAATAAATACGCGCTTTCTGGAGTGTTTAAGGTGCTAGTACGTTATTATAGACCAAAACCTGCAATAAATACGTGCTTTCTGGAGTGTTTAAGGTGCTAGTACCTTATTATAGACCAAAACACGCAATAAATACGCGCTTTCTGTAGTGTTTAAGGTGCTAGTACGTTATTATAGACCAAAACAAACAAGAAATACGCACTTTCTGTAGTGTTTAAGGTGCTAGTACGTTATTATAGACCAAAACCTGCAATAAATACGCGCTTTCTGGAGTGTGTAAGGTGCTAGTACGTTATTATAGACCAAAACCCGCAATAAATACACGCTTTCTGGAGTGTTTAAGGTGCTAGTACGTTATTATAGACCAAAACACACAATAAATACGTGCTTTCTGGAGTGTTTAAGGTGCTAGAACGTTATTATAGACCAAAACACACAATAAATACGCACTTTCTGGAGTGTTTAAGGTGCTAGTATGTTATTATAGACCAAAACACGCAATAAATATGCACTTTCTGGAGTGTTTAAGGTGCTAGTACGTTATTATAGACCAAAACACGCAATAAATACACACTTTCTGGAGTGTTTAAGGTGCTAGAACGTTATTATAGACCAAAACACACAATAAATACGCACTTTCTGGAGTGTTTAAGGTGCTAGTATGTTATTATAGACCAAAACACGCAATAAATACGCACTTTCTGGAGTGTTTAAGGTGCTAGAATGTTATTATAGACCAAAACACACAATAAATACGCACTTTCTGGAGTGTTTAAGGTGCTAGCACGTTATTATAGACCAAAACAAACAAGAAATACGCACTTTCTGGAGTGTTTAAGGTGCTAGAACGTTATTATAGACCAAAACACACAATAAATACGCACTTTCTGGAGTGTTTAAGGTGCTAGTACCTTATTATAGACCAAAACACGCAATAAATACGCGCTTTCTGGAGTGTTTAAGGTGCTAGCACGTTATTATAGACCAAAACAAACAAGAAATACGCACTTTCTGTAGTGTTTAAGGTGCTAGTACGTTATTATAGACCAAAACACGCAATAAATACACACTTTCTGTAGTGTTTAAGGTGCTAGTACGTTATTATAGACCAAAACACGCAATAAATACGCGCTTTCTGGAGTGTTTAAGGTGCTAGTACGTTATTATAGACCAAAACCTGCAATAAATACGCGCTTTCTGGAGTGTTTAAGGTGCTAGCACGTTATTATAGACCAAAACAAACAAGAAATACGCACTTTCTGTAGTGTTTAAGGTGCTAGTACGTTATTATAGACCAAAACCCGCAATAAATACACACTTTCTGTAGTGTTTAAGGTGCTAGTACGTTATTATAGACCAAAACACGCAATAAATACGCGCTTTCTGGAGTGTTTAAGGTGCTAGTACGTTATTATAGACCAAAACCTGCAATAAATACGTGCTTTCTGGAGTGTTTAAGGTGCTAGTACGTTATTATAGACCAAAACCTGCAATAAATACGCGCTTTCTGGAGTGTTTAAGGTGCTAGTACGTTATTATAGACCAAAACCCGCAATAAATACACTCTTTCTGTAGTGTGTAAGGTGCTAGTACGTTATTATAGACCAAAACCCGCAATAAATACACGCTTTCTGGAGTGTTTAAGGTGCTAGTACGTTATTATAGACCAAAACACACAATAAATACGTGCTTTCTGGAGTGTTTAAGGTGCTAGAACGTTATTATAGACCAAAACACACAATAAATACGCACTTTCTGGAGTGTTTAAGGTGCTAGTATGTTATTATAGACCAAAACACGCAATAAATATGCACTTTCTGGAGTGTTTAAGGTGCTAGTACGTTATTATAGACCAAAACACGCAATAAATACACACTTTCTGGAGTGTTTAAGGTGCTAGAACGTTATTATAGACCAAAACACACAATAAATACGCACTTTCTGGAGTGTTTAAGGTGCTAGTATGTTATTATAGACCAAAACACGCAATAAATACGCACTTTCTGGAGTGTTTAAGGTGCTAGAATGTTATTATAGACCAAAACACACAATAAATACGCACTTTCTGGAGTGTTTAAGGTGCTAGCACGTTATTATAGACCAAAACAAACAAGAAATACGCACTTTCTGGAGTGTTTAAGGTGCTAGAACGTTATTATAGACCAAAACACACAATAAATACGCACTTTCTGGAGTGTTTAAGGTGCTAGTACCTTATTATAGACCAAAACACGCAATAAATACGCGCTTTCTGGAGTGTTTAAGGTGCTAGCACGTTATTATAGACCAAAACAAACAAGAAATACGCACTTTCTGTAGTGTTTAAGGTGCTAGTACGTTATTATAGACCAAAACACGCAATAAATACACACTTTCTGTAGTGTTTAAGGTGCTAGTACGTTATTATAGACCAAAACACGCAATAAATACGCGCTTTCTGGAGTGTTTAAGGTGCTAGTATGTTATTATAGACCAAAACCTGCAATAAATACGCGCTTTCTGGAGTGTTTAAGGTGCTAGCACGTTATTATAGACCAAAACAAACAAGAAATACGCACTTTCTGTAGTGTTTAAGGTGCTAGTACGTTATTATAGACCAAAACCCGCAATAAATACACTCTTTCTGTAGTGTGTAAGGTGCTAGTACGTTATTATAGACCAAAACCCGCAATAAATACACGCTTTCTGGAGTGTTTAAGGTGCTAGTACGTTATTATAGACCAAAACACACAATAAATACGTGCTTTCTGGAGTGTTTAAGGTGCTAGAACGTTATTATAGACCAAAACACACAATAAATACGCACTTTCTGGAGTGTTTAAGGTGCTAGTATGTTATTATAGACCAAAACACGCAATAAATATGCACTTTCTGGAGTGTTTAAGGTGCTAGTACGTTATTATAGACCAAAACACGCAATAAATACACACTTTCTGGAGTGTTTAAGGTGCTAGAACGTTATTATAGACCAAAACACACAATAAATACGCACTTTCTGGAGTGTTTAAGGTGCTAGTATGTTATTATAGACCAAAACACGCAATAAATACGCACTTTCTGGAGTGTTTAAGGTGCTAGAATGTTATTATAGACCAAAACACACAATAAATACGCACTTTCTGGAGTGTTTAAGGTGCTAGCACGTTATTATAGACCAAAACAAACAAGAAATACGCACTTTCTGGAGTGTTTAAGGTGCTAGAACGTTATTATAGACCAAAACACACAATAAATACGCACTTTCTGGAGTGTTTAAGGTGCTAGTACCTTATTATAGACCAAAACACGCAATAAATACGCGCTTTCTGGAGTGTTTAAGGTGCTAGCACGTTATTATAGACCAAAACAAACAAGAAATACGCACTTTCTGTAGTGTTTAAGGTGCTAGTACGTTATTATAGACCAAAACACGCAATAAATACACACTTTCTGTAGTGTTTAAGGTGCTAGTACGTTATTATAGACCAAAACACGCAATAAATACGCGCTTTCTGGAGTGTTTAAGGTGCTAGTACGTTATTATAGACCAAAACCTGCAATAAATACGTGCTTTCTGGAGTGTTTAAGGTGCTAGTACGTTATTATAGACCAAAACCTGCAATAAATACGCGCTTTCTGGAGTGTTTAAGGTGCTAGTACGTTATTATAGACCAAAACCTGCAATAAATACGTGCTTTCTGGAGTGTTTAAGGTGCTAGTACCTTATTATAGACCAAAACACGCAATAAATACGCGCTTTCTGTAGTGTTTAAGGTGCTAGTACGTTATTATAGACCAAAACAAACAAGAAATACGCACTTTCTGTAGTGTTTAAGGTGCTAGTACGTTATTATAGACCAAAACCTGCAATAAATACGCGCTTTCTGGAGTGTGTAAGGTGCTAGTACGTTATTATAGACCAAAACCCGCAATAAATACACGCTTTCTGGAGTGTTTAAGGTGCTAGTACGTTATTATAGACCAAAACACACAATAAATACGTGCTTTCTGGAGTGTTTAAGGTGCTAGAACGTTATTATAGACCAAAACACACAATAAATACGCACTTTCTGGAGTGTTTAAGGTGCTAGTATGTTATTATAGACCAAAACACGCAATAAATATGCACTTTCTGGAGTGTTTAAGGTGCTAGTACGTTATTATAGACCAAAACACGCAATAAATACACACTTTCTGGAGTGTTTAAGGTGCTAGAACGTTATTATAGACCAAAACACACAATAAATACGCACTTTCTGGAGTGTTTAAGGTGCTAGTATGTTATTATAGACCAAAACACGCAATAAATACGCACTTTCTGGAGTGTTTAAGGTGCTAGAATGTTATTATAGACCAAAACACACAATAAATACGCACTTTCTGGAGTGTTTAAGGTGCTAGCACGTTATTATAGACCAAAACAAACAAGAAATACGCACTTTCTGGAGTGTTTAAGGTGCTAGAACGTTATTATAGACCAAAACACACAATAAATACGCACTTTCTGGAGTGTTTAAGGTGCTAGTACCTTATTATAGACCAAAACACGCAATAAATACGCGCTTTCTGGAGTGTTTAAGGTGCTAGCACGTTATTATAGACCAAAACAAACAAGAAATACGCACTTTCTGTAGTGTTTAAGGTGCTAGTACGTTATTATAGACCAAAACACGCAATAAATACACACTTTCTGTAGTGTTTAAGGTGCTAGTACGTTATTATAGACCAAAACACGCAATAAATACGCGCTTTCTGGAGTGTTTAAGGTGCTAGTACGTTATTATAGACCAAAACCTGCAATAAATACGCGCTTTCTGGAGTGTTTAAGGTGCTAGCACGTTATTATAGACCAAAACAAACAAGAAATACGCACTTTCTGTAGTGTTTAAGGTGCTAGTACGTTATTATAGACCAAAACCCGCAATAAATACACACTTTCTGTAGTGTTTAAGGTGCTAGTACGTTATTATAGACCAAAACACGCAATAAATACGCGCTTTCTGGAGTGTTTAAGGTGCTAGTACGTTATTATAGACCAAAACCTGCAATAAATACGTGCTTTCTGGAGTGTTTAAGGTGCTAGTACGTTATTATAGACCAAAACCTGCAATAAATACGCGCTTTCTGGAGTGTTTAAGGTGCTAGTACGTTATTATAGACCAAAACCCGCAATAAATACACTCTTTCTGTAGTGTGTAAGGTGCTAGTACGTTATTATAGACCAAAACCCGCAATAAATACACGCTTTCTGGAGTGTTTAAGGTGCTAGTACGTTATTATAGACCAAAACACACAATAAATACGTGCTTTCTGGAGTGTTTAAGGTGCTAGAACGTTATTATAGACCAAAACACACAATAAATACGCACTTTCTGGAGTGTTTAAGGTGCTAGTATGTTATTATAGACCAAAACACGCAATAAATATGCACTTTCTGGAGTGTTTAAGGTGCTAGTACGTTATTATAGACCAAAACACGCAATAAATACACACTTTCTGGAGTGTTTAAGGTGCTAGAACGTTATTATAGACCAAAACACACAATAAATACGCACTTTCTGGAGTGTTTAAGGTGCTAGTATGTTATTATAGACCAAAACACGCAATAAATACGCACGTTCTGGAGTGTTTAAGGTGCTAGAATGTTATTATAGACCAAAACACACAATAAATACGCACTTTCTGGAGTGTTTAAGGTGCTAGAACGTTATTATAGACCAAAACACACAATAAATACGCACTTTCTGGAGTGTTTAAGGTGCTAGTACCTTATTATAGACCAAAACACGCAATAAATACGCGCTTTCTGGAGTGTTTAAGGTGCTAGCACGTTATTATAGACCAAAACAAACAAGAAATACGCACTTTCTGTAGTGTTTAAGGTGCTAGTACGTTATTATAGACCAAAACACGCAATAAATACACACTTTCTGTAGTGTTTAAGGTGCTAGTACGTTATTATAGACCAAAACACGCAATAAATACGCGCTTTCTGGAGTGTTTAAGGTGCTAGTACGTTATTATAGACCAAAACCTGCAATAAATACGTGCTTTCTGGAGTGTTTAAGGTGCTAGTACGTTATTATAGACCAAAACCTGCAATAAATACGCGCTTTCTGGAGTGTTTAAGGTGCTAGTACGTTATTATAGACCAAAACCTGCAATAAATACGTGCTTTCTGGAGTGTTTAAGGTGCTAGTACCTTATTATAGACCAAAACACGCAATAAATACGCGCTTTCTGGAGTGTTTAAGGTGCTAGTACGTTATTATAGACCAAAACACGCAATAAATACGCGCTTTCTGGAGTGTTTAAGGTGCTAGTACGTTATTATAGACCAAAACACGCAATAAATACGCGCTTTCTGGAGTGTTGAAGGTGCTAGTACGTTATTATAGACCAAAACCCGCAATAAATACGCGCTTTCTGTAGTGTTTAAGGTGCTAGTACGTTATTATAGACCAAAACCCGCAATAAATACGCACTTTCTGGAGTGTTTAAGGTGCTAGTATGTTATTATAGACCAAAACACGCAATAAATACGCACTTTCTGGAGTGTTTAAGGTGCTAGAACGTTATTATAGACCAAAACACACAATAAATACGCACTTTCTGGAGTGTTTAAGGTGCTAGTACGTTATTATAGACCAAAATACACAATAAATACGCGCTTTCTGGAGTGTTTAAGGTGCTAGAATGTTATTATAGACCAAAACACAATAAATACGCACTTTCTGGAGTGTTTAAGGTGCTAGTATGTTATTATAGACCAAAACACGCAATAAATACGCACTTTCTGGAGTGTTTAAGGTGCTAGTACGTTATTATAGACCAAAACAAGCAATAAATACGCACTTTCTGGAGTGTTTAAGGTGCTAGAACGTTATTATAGACCAAAACACACAATAAATACGCACTTTCTGGAGTGTTTAAGGTGCTAGTATGTTATTATAGACCAAAACACACAATAAATACGCACTTTCTGGAGTGTTTAAGGTGATAATACGTTATTATAGACCAAAACACACAATAAATACGCACTTTATGGAGTGTTTAAGGTGCTAGTATGTTATTATAGACCAAAACACGCAATAAATACGCACTTTCTGGAGTGTTTAAGGTGCTAGTATGTTATTATAGACCAAAACACGCAATAAATACACACTTTCTGTAGTGTTTAAGGTGCTAGAACGTTATTATAGACCAAAACACGCAATAAATACGCACTTTCTGTAGTGTTTAAGGTGCTAGTACGTTATTATAGACCAAAACATGCAATAAATATGCACTTTCTGGAGTGTTTAAGGTGCTAGTACGTTATTATAGACCAAAACACGCAATAAATATGCACTTTCTGGAGTGTTTAAGGTGCTAGTACCTTATTATAGACCAAAACACGCAATAAATACGCGCTTTCTGGAGTGTTTAAGGTGCTAGCACGTTATTATAGACCAAAACAAACAAGAAATACGCACTTTCTGTAGTGTTTAAGGTGCTAGTACGTTATTATAGACCAAAACACGCAATAAATACACACTTTCTGTAGTGTTTAAGGTGCTAGTACGTTATTATAGACCAAAACACGCAATAAATACGCGCTTTCTGGAGTGTTTAAGGTGCTAGTACGTTATTATAGACCAAAACCTGCAATAAATACGTGCTTTCTGGAGTGTTTAAGGTGCTAGTACGTTATTATAGACCAAAACCTGCAATAAATACGCGCTTTCTGGAGTGTTTAAGGTGCTAGTACGTTATTATAGACCAAAACCTGCAATAAATACGTGCTTTCTGGAGTGTTTAAGGTGCTAGTACGTTATTATAGACCAAAACACACAATAAATACGCACTTTCTGGAGTGTTTAAGGTGCTAGAACGTTATTATAGACCAAAACACACAATAAATACGCACTTTCTGGAGTGTTTAAGGTGCTAGTACCTTATTATAGACCAAAACACGCAATAAATACGCGCTTTCTGGAGTGTTTAAGGTGCTAGCACGTTATTATAGACCAAAACAAACAAGAAATACGCACTTTCTGTAGTGTTTAAGGTGCTAGTACGTTATTATAGACCAAAACACGCAATAAATACACACTTTCTGTAGTGTTTAAGGTGCTAGTACGTTATTATAGACCAAAACACGCAATAAATACGCGCTTTCTGGAGTGTTTAAGGTGCTAGTACGTTATTATAGACCAAAACCTGCAATAAATACGTGCTTTCTGGAGTGTTTAAGGTGCTAGTACGTTATTATAGACCAAAACCTGCAATAAATACGCGCTTTCTGGAGTGTTTAAGGTGCTAGTACGTTATTATAGACCAAAACCTGCAATAAATACGTGCTTTCTGGAGTGTTTAAGGTGCTAGTACCTTATTATAGACCAAAACACGCAATAAATACGCGCTTTCTGGAGTGTTTAAGGTGCTAGTACGTTATTATAGACCAAAACACGCAATAAATACGCGCTTTCTGGAGTGTTTAAGGTGCTAGTACGTTATTATAGACCAAAACACGCAATAAATACGCGCTTTCTGGAGTGTTGAAGGTGCTAGTACGTTATTATAGACCAAAACCCGCAATAAATACGCGCTTTCTGTAGTGTTTAAGGTGCTAGTACGTTATTATAGACCAAAACCCGCAATAAATACGCACTTTCTGGAGTGTTTAAGGTGCTAGTATGTTATTATAGACCAAAACACGCAATAAATACGCACTTTCTGGAGTGTTTAAGGTGCTAGAACGTTATTATAGACCAAAACACACAATAAATACGCACTTTCTGGAGTGTTTAAGGTGCTAGTACGTTATTATAGACCAAAATACACAATAAATACGCGCTTTCTGGAGTGTTTAAGGTGCTAGAATGTTATTATAGACCAAAACACAATAAATACGCACTTTCTGGAGTGTTTAAGGTGCTAGTATGTTATTATAGACCAAAACACGCAATAAATACGCACTTTCTGGAGTGTTTAAGGTGCTAGTACGTTATTATAGACCAAAACAAGCAATAAATACGCACTTTCTGGAGTGTTTAAGGTGCTAGAACGTTATTATAGACCAAAACACACAATAAATACGCACTTTCTGGAGTGTTTAAGGTGCTAGTATGTTATTATAGACCAAAACACACAATAAATACGCACTTTCTGGAGTGTTTAAGGTGATAATACGTTATTATAGACCAAAACACACAATAAATACGCACTTTATGGAGTGTTTAAGGTGCTAGTATGTTATTATAGACCAAAACACGCAATAAATACGCACTTTCTGGAGTGTTTAAGGTGCTAGTATGTTATTATAGACCAAAACACGCAATAAATACACACTTTCTGTAGTGTTTAAGGTGCTAGAACGTTATTATAGACCAAAACACGCAATAAATACGCACTTTCTGTAGTGTTTAAGGTGCTAGTACGTTATTATAGACCAAAACATGCAATAAATATGCACTTTCTGGAGTGTTTAAGGTGCTAGTACGTTATTATAGACCAAAACACGCAATAAATATGCACTTTCTGGAGTGTTTAAGGTGCTAGTACGTTATTATAGACCAAAACACACAATAAATACGCGCTTTCTGGAGTGTTTAAAGTGATAGTACATTATTATAGACCAAAACACGCAATAAATACGCACTTTCTGGAGTGTTTAAGGTGCTAGTACGTTATTGTAGACAAAAACATGCAATAAATACACACTTTCTGGAGTGTTTAAGGTGATAGTACGTTATTGTAGACAAAAACACGCAATAAATACACACTTTCTGTAGTGTTTAAGGTGATAGTACGTTATTATAGACCAAAACACGCAATAAATACGCACTTTCTGGAGTGTTTAAGGTGCTAGTACGTTATTATAGACCAAAACACGCAATAAATATGCACTTTCTGGAGTGTTTAAGGTGCTAGTACGTTATTATAGACCAAAACACGCAATAAATACGCACTTTCTGGAGTGTTTAAGGTGCTAGTACGCAGGGCCGTAACCAGGATTTTTCAAATACCGAGGTCAAGCATGGCTGACAGCACCGAAGGCCCCCCCCCCGGCACAACTTAAATAAATAAATAACAAGCAAGGATAGATTTGGTGGTGACCACATTTATTTTAACAATTCTACAACTGTGGCACCATAACTGTGGTGTTTTATCTGACATAAAAGTAGAAAGGTAGTGAACTCTTGAACTGAGTATACATACCTAAAGTACCAGTTACCTAAAGTATTAGCATTATTTACATTGCAGCATACACATGACAGAAAGGGTGTGAACTGCTGAATTGTAAGCTTTAGTATTACACCTTATAATAATAGTGTGTGTGTGTGTGTGTGTGTGTGAGAGAGAGAGAGAGAGAGTGACAGAGTTTGTGTGTTATTTGTGGGTGTCTATATGTGTAGAGACATTCAAGGCATCAGTCTATCTGGCTGTCTTGAATTGAGATCCATTTGCATGCATTCTCTGAAACAGAGTGTAATGTAAGTTTGGCTCATAACACATTTACTTCAACAATTCTAAAACTGTGCCATCATAACTGTGGAGTTTTGTCTGACATAAAAGTCAAAACTGAACTGAACTGAGTGTATTGCTCAGCTACCTGAAGTATTGGCATTATTTACATTTCATTATCTTAAATTACATTAGAATGTAGGGCTATTAGTTCTGTGTGAAGATATATTAGAGAAAGTGTGTGAGAGTGTATTATTTGTGTGTGTGTGTGTCTGTGTGAGTGAGTGAGAGAGAGAGAGAGAGAGTTATGAGAGAAAGAGAGAGAGTTACTCAAACAAGCCCATTTAGTCAGCCCTGCACAGGGCTGCCTGTGACAACGTAGTTTTGAATGTTTCTCGAAATGCTAACTAAAATGTAATAGGCAATGACAATGAAATGTTTCCCCTTGGAAAGTTGGCATGACACCGCTGAACGGTCTGCCACTACACTGACAATATTTTCTCACCTTCCCTCCTTCTCTTTCCCTGCTCTTCTGTTGGCTGTCCAAACCTTAATTTAGTTTGTTGCAACGTTTTCATTTTGCACTCAGGTAAAGCTCTATAATGCGATGTGACTATTAGCCTATGTTAGGTTAGGTAGGCATATGTGATAGAGCGTAGACTACACCCTGCCTGTTTTATCCAAAACCCAACTTCCCCGGCCGACACTAGTATAGGCTACGTCGCGTGACGCTGCGTTAGACACGGCAACGATAGAGATAGAGGCTGAGAGATTTCAGATGACATTAGACGAATGTGAATTTTATTGGGGGGAAATACAGATGACATGTGGATGTGGACGCTGCGTTTTACATTGATCACTGCTCGAATTCAGCATAGACCAATTTTAAATTTCTGAAAAAAATACCGAGGACATGACCTCAGTGTCCTCAATGGTAGTTACGGCCATGCTAGTACGTTATTATAGACAAAAACAAACAAGAAATACGCACTTTCTGGAGTGTTTAAGGTGATAGTACGTTATTATAGACCAAAACACACAATAAATACGCACTTTCTGGAGTGTTTAAGGTGATAGTACATTATTATAGACCAAAACACACAATAAATATGCACTTTCTGGAGTGTTTAAGGTGATAGTACCTTATTATAGACCAAAACACACAATAAATACGCACTTTCTGGAGTGTTTAAGGTGCTAGTACGTTATTATAGACCAAAACACACAATAAATATGCACTTTCTGGAGTGTTTAAGTTGATAGTACGTTATTATAGACCAAAACACACAAGAAATATGCACTTTCTGTAGTGTTTAAGGTGCTAGTACGTTATTATAGACCAAAACACGCAATACATATGCACTTTCTGGAGTGTTTAAGGTGCTAGTACGTTATTATAGACCAAAACACACAAGAAATACGCACTTTCTGGAGTGTTTAAGGTGCTAGTACGTTATTATAGACCAAAACACGCAATAAATACGCGCTTTCTGGAGTGTTTAAGGTGCTAGTACGTTATTATAGACCAAAACACGCAATAAATATGCGCTTTCTGGAGTGTTTAAGGTGCTAGTACGTTATTATAGATCAAAACACGCAGTAAATACGCGCTTTCTGGAGTGTTTAAGGTAATAGTATGTTATTATAGACCAAAACACGCAATAAATATGCACTTTCTGGAGTGTTTAAGGTGATAGTACGCTATAATAGACCAAAACACACAAGAAATACACACTTTCTGTAGTGTTTAAGGTGCAAGTATGTTATTATAGACCAAAACACGCAATAAATACATGCTTTCTGGAGTGTTTAAGGTGCTAGTACGTTATTATAGACCAAAACACGCAATAAATACGCACTTTCTGGAGTGTTTAAGGCGATAATACGCTATTATAGACCAAAACAAACAAGAAATACGCACTTTCTGTAGTGTTTAAGGTGCAAGTATGTTATTATAGACCAAAACACGCAATAAATACACGCTTTCTGGAGTGTTTAAGGTGCTAGTATGTTATTATAGACCAAAACACGCAATAAATACGCACTTTCTGGAGTGTTTAAGGCGATAGTACGTTATTATAGACCAAAACACACAATAAATACGCACTTTCTGGAGTGTTTAAGGTGCTAGTACGTTATTATAGACCAAAACACACAATAAATACGCGCTTTCTGGAGTGTTTAAGTTGATAGTACGTTATTATAGACAAAAACACAATAAATTCCCGCTTTCTGGAGTGTTTAAGGTGCTAGTACGTTATTATAGACCAAAACACACAATAAATACGCACTTTCTGGAGTGTTTAAGGTGCTAGTATGTTATTATAGACAAAAACATGCAATAAATACACACTTTCTGGAGTGTTTAAGGTGCTAGTACGTTATTATCGACCAAAACACACAAGAAATACGCGCTTTCTGTTGTGTTTAAGGTGCTAGTACATTATTAGAGACAAAAACACTTATTTCAGTCTTATTAGACCATCTTCAGCTTTAAGCATGGAAAGCTCGTATTTGCTTTAAGGATAAGTAATTCCTGTTTTTTTTCCTGTTGAATCATCCATAATAACCTCTCTCTCTAATTCTCTAATTTTTGAGTCTAATTCATTCATTGTCTGTTTAAATTTGTTAAATATAGAGCTAGTGAAGCTTATCATTTGTCCTCTAATATATGCTTTAAAAGCTTCCCACCTAATAGCTTCAGTTGTTTGATTGGTATTTATTGAGAAATAGAGATCAATGTGTTCTCCTACAAATTTTATAAAGTCAGAGTCTTGTAGCCATTTAGGGTGTAAGCGCTAGTTAGTCGAGCGCCTATTCACTTGATCAACGTTATAAAATAGTGAGGTTGGGGCGTGATCTGACAAAACAATACTATCATATGTACAATTAGTTATACTGGGTAGCAGAGATGAGGAAATTAAAAAATAATCTATTCTAGAGTGAGTTTTAAATACTGCTGAGTAGCATGAGAATTCCCTTTTGTTGGGGCTTTGAGTTCTCCACGGATCACAGAGATTCAGGTCTTTCATATATTGTTGTATTTCCTTTCTCGTTTGAGAATGGGATGTATCTATCCCAGACAAGCGATCAAGCTTTGGGTCTAAAGCACAATTTAAGTCACCAGCCAATATTATCTTACCCAGGAGGGTGACCACCAACAGGAATAAATTTTCAAAAAATGATGGGTTATCATAGCCCCGTGATGACCTGGCGACTTGTCCAGGGTGTACCCCGCCTTTCACCCATAGTCAGCTGGGATAGGCTCCAGCTTGCCTGCGACCCTGTAGAAGGATAAAGCGGCTAGAGATAATGAGATGAGATAATGGGTTATCATCATTGGGGCCATATACATTAACCAAATTGATATTTTCCCTCAAGAGGATTCCTTGAACCACCAAAAATCTACCACCTTTATCATAGATAGTGTTAACTGAGGCATTTCTATGTGTAATTTGCATGTTCTCCTTGTGCCTGCATGGGCTTCCTCCGGGTGCGCCGGTTTCCTCCCACAGTCCAAAGACATGCAGATTAGGTCAACTGGATACTCTAAATCGCCCATCACTGAATGTGAATGGTTGTTTGTCTCCCTGTTTGAGCCCACTGATAGTTTGGCAATTTGTCAGCTGGGACTGGCTCCAGCTCACCTCGAGGGATAAGCAGCATAGAAAATGAATGAGCTAACTTTAAAAATGACAGCAAAATGCTTCAGCCAACACTACTTTAAAATTCAATCCACATTCTGTTTTACTCTACTAATGAAATCATCCCAAATCATAATCTTGGCTCTCTATTTATTTTGCATTTTCTTGCTTTGAGGTTTGAAACCCCCCACCGTATTTTTTATTTTGCTTGTTTGTTTGTTTGTTTGTTTGAGTCGCAGCCAATATGAAACTCTTTAAAAATGCCCCCCTTCCGGGGGCTGTGGCAACACACAGCAAACTGTTTTTCCCCTCAGAAACAGGTGGCATTCCTGATAGGTAAACATCAAGGTATTTCCTGTTTTGAATAGAAAGCCTATATTTAGCTTTACGTGAGATTTTATATAATCTCTTAAAGCCAAAATGTTGGCTCATTTATCTTCATTAACTGCTTTATCTTAGAAAGATAAGAAAGAAAGCACAACTTTATTCATCACACACTTGTGAAATTCCTCTCTGCATTTAACCCATGTGTGCTCATTGCTCACGTGTGAGCAATGAGCACACACACATACATACCCAGAGCAGTGGGCAGCCATGCTAACAGTGCCCGGGGAGCAGTTGGGAGTTAGGTGCCTCGCTCAAGGGCACCTTAGCCCAAGACTGTCCCATATTAACCTAATCGCATGTCTTTGGGGGAAACCAGAGCAAAAACACATGTGAGAAGAACATGCAAACTCCACACAGAAAGGCCCCCACTGGCCTCAAACCCAGAACCTTCTTGCTGTGAGACAACTGTGCTAACCAATTACACCACCATGCCATCATTGATGGAACAATGAATTCTGAATGATACCAGCAAATTCTAAAGGAAAATGTCAGGACATCTGTTCATGAACTGAATCTCAAGAGAAGGTGGGCCATGCAGCAAGACAACGACCCTAAGCACACAAGGCGTTCTATCAAAGAATGGTTAAAGAAGAATAATGTTTTGGAATGGCCAAGTCAAAGTCCTGACCTTAATCCAATGGAAATGTTGTGGAAGGACCTGAAGCGAGCAGTTCATGTGAGGAAACCCACCAACATCCCAAAGTTAAAGCTGTTCTGTACGGAGGAATGGGCTAAAATTCTTCCAAGCCGGTGTGCAGGACTGATCAACGGTTACCGGAAATGTTTAGTTGCAGTTATTGCTGCACAAGGGGGTCACACCAGATACTGAAAGCAGAGGTTGACATACTTTTGCAACTCACAGATATGTAATATTGGATCATTTTCCTCAATAAATAAATGACCAAGTATAATATTTTGTCTCATTTGTTTAACTGGGTTCTCTTTATCTACTTTTAGGACTTGTGTGAAAATCTGATGATGTTTTAGGTCATATATAGAAATATAGAAAATTCTAAAGGGTTCACAAACTTTCAAGCACCACTATAGGTGTGGCCATTATGCAGCAGTACTATTGTCACTGCATGCATAGATTTGAATACATTAGCCTTGATAGCATGTCTTGTAAAAGTATTCATCCCCCTTTGTGTTTTTCCTGTTTTGTCACATTACAAGCTGGAATTAAAATGGATTTTTGGGGGGTTAACACCATTTGATTTACACAACATGCCGACCACTTTAAAAGTGCAAATTGTTGTTTTATTGTGACACAAACAATAATTAAGATGAAAAAACAGAAATCTGGAGTGTGCATAGGTATTCACCCCCTTTTGTATGAAACCCCTAAATAAGAGCTGCTCCAACCAATTCACTTCATAAGTCACATAATTAGTTGATTAAGATCCACCTGTGTGCAATCAGTGTCACATGATCAGTCACATGATGTCTGTATAAATCAACCTGTTCTGGAAGGACCCTGACTCTGCAACACTACTAAGCAAGCAACATGAAAATCAAGGAGCCTCCAAACAGGCCAGAGACAAAGTTGTGAAGAAGTATAGATCAGGGTTGGGTTATAAAAAAATATCCCAAACTTTGAATATCCTAGGGAGCACCATGAAATCCATTATAGCAAAATGGAAAGAATATGTCACCACTACAAACCTGACAAGAGAAGGCCACCCACCAAAACTCACAGACCGGGCAAGGAGGGCATTAATCAGAGATGCAACAAAGACACCAAAGATAACACTGAAGGAACTGATAAGATCCACAGCGGAGATGGGAGTATCTGTCCATAGGACCAGTTTAAGCTGTACACTCCACAGAGCGGGGCTTTATGGAAGAGTGGCAAGAAAAAAGCCAGTGCTTAAGAAAATACATTTGGAGTTTGCCCAACAGCATGTGGCAGACTCCCCAAACACATGGAAGAAGATTCTCTGGTCAAATGAGACTAAAATTGATCTTTCTGGCCATCATGGGAAATGCCATGTGTGATGCAAACCCAACAGCCTGAGAACGTCATTCCTACAGTGACGCATGGTGGTGGCAGCATCATGCTGTGGGGATGTTTTTCATCTGCAGAGACAGGAAAGCTGGTCAGGACTGAAGGAAAGCTGGATGGCACTAAATACAGGGTATTTCTGGAGGAAAACCTGTTTGAGTCGGCCAGAGGTTTGAGACTGGGACAAAGGTTCATGTTCCATCAAGACAATGACCCTAAACATACTGCTAAAGCTACACTGGAGTGGTTTAAAGGGAAACATTTAAATGTCTTGGGATGGCCTAATCAAAACCCAGACCTCAAGCCAGTTGAGAATTTCAGCATAACTTGAAGATTGCTGTACACCAACGCAACCCATCTAACTTGAAGGAGTTGAAGCAGTTTTGCCTTGAGGAATGGGCAAAAATCCCAGTGGCTAGATGTGCTAAGCTAATAGAGACATACCCCATGAGACTTGCAGCTGTAATTGCAGCAAAAAGTGGCTCTACAAAGTACTGACTTTTTTTTTTGGGGGGGGGGGGGGATACCTATGCACACGCCAGAATTCTTTTTTTTTTTATTTTAATTACAAACACCAAGGGGGATGAATACTTTTGCAAGACACTGCAAAGGTATTTTGTCAAAGTAGTTGTATTTGAAATTCTTTCGACTAATCCACTCCATTTTCATATGGTTATTCCATTGCAATGGACCAGAACTGGCCTTGGCTGTCTCACAGGCCGCCACAAAGGAAAGAAAATATTAGGTATGTTCTATTCAAAATTTCCACTTATGACATGTAGCTGAAGATGAAGTTCGAGATGGATTTCAAAGGGATTGCTAACAGTGAATTTGCAGAGGTTTTGCTACATAGAAAGCTAGCAGAGTAGCGGTCATGTGATCTCATTATCTCTAGCCGCTTTATCCTTCTACAGGGTCGCAGGCAAGCTGGAGCCTATCCCAGCTGACTACGGGCGAAAGGCGGGGTACACCCTGGACAAGTCGCCAGGTCATCACAGGGCTGACACATAGACACAGACAACCATTCACACTCACATTCACACCTACGGTCAATTTAGAGTCACCGGTTAACCTAACCTGCATGTCTTTGGACCGTGGGGGAAACCGGAGCACCCGGAGGAAACCCACGCGGACACGGGGAGAACATGCAAACTCCACACAGAAAGGCCCTCGCCGGCCCCGGGGCTCGAACCCAGGACCTTCTTGCTGTGAGGCGACAGCGCTAACCACTACACCACCGTGCCGCCCGGTCATGTGATTTCAAAACAAAAACAATGAGTTGGATTCTGGGAAGGGTGAGTCGGCTCCTTTAATATGAAAAGCACCACTGTCCTTGAGACTCATCTCATCCCTAACCCAGCAACTGTGTTACATAAAATCTACCCACCACTGTGGAAAAAAAACCCAGTATCATCACCCAGTAGAACACAGCATCGCCGCGAGTGTGATCAATCTTAGTCTTTCCAGATGAGCATTTCTGTAGGTGTTTTGATGAATCACACCACCTACACAATCCAACAATTGCAAGCTAAATAATTTTGGTCAAAATAATGCCTGCTTTATCCATGTGATATCAAGACTTACTACCACTAGGCTATGTTTTAATATATTGCAAGGTCTAGATCTATCACAAAATGTACCAATAGGTTATCGTATAATATTTTATAACAGTTATAAATGTTGAATGCTTAATTAGTGCATTAAGAGTGATCCAGATTGCAGCATTTTGCATCTCAGAGTAACTAAAATATTCTTCTTGGTCTCATGATTTAGGTGGGTAATATGTGAAAAATATAAAATTGATGAAAATGAATGTAAAGCCTCGCTGATGATTTCATGCCAGTTGGACTTATTTTCAAGTTTTATAGGTCAATCATGGGTCAACGTATATTACATGTAGTAAATTCTTGAATAGTCAATTATTATTGTGAAGGTCGAGACTATCTTCAAAATTCTGCTGTGGCTGAGGCTTCAACAGGAAAATGGCAAACCGAAGAAGAGCTGCTTCAAGATTAGAACAATAACAAAGAAAATTAAAAAAAAATCTCGGGAAACTGAAATATTAAGTAAACTTTATCTATCAGAACTAAAGAGACAAAATATTTTAAATGAGCAACTTGAGTTAAAACTTGAGTCAGTGCAAATTATTCTTAATATGATTTATACATTAATGTATTTATACTACTATTAAAGACTTAATGCAAAAATGTTGAGATGTTTATTCAGTTATAATTCTGTTAATCTAAACAAAAGCTAACACAAATTACACTTTGTCTATTCATTTTGTACTTCATTAAAGACAAAAAAGGTGGCATGGTGGTGTAGCAGTTAGCATTGTTACCTCACAGCAAAAAGGTTCTAGGTTCAAGCCCAGTGGCCAATGAGGGTCTTCCTGTCTGGTGCTCCATTTTCCCCCATACTCTAAAGACATGCAGGTTAGGTTAATTGGTGGCTCTAAATTGACTGTAGGTGTGAGTGTGAATGGTTGTTTGTCTCTATGTGTCAGCCCTGCGATGATCTGATGACTTGTCCTGGGTGTATTCCGCTTCTTGCCCATAGTCAGCTGGGATAGGCTCCAGCTTGCCTGCAACCCTACACAGGATAAGCGGTTACGGATAATGGATGGATGGAATGGAAATCTCATCTCATTATCTCTAGCCACTTTATCCTGTTCTACAGGGTTGCAGGCAAGCTGGAGCCTATCCCAGCTGACTACGGGCGAAAGGCGGGGTACACCCTGGACAAGTCGCCAGGTCATCACAGGTCCAACACATAGACACAGACAACCATTCACACTCACGGTCAATTTAGAGTCACCAGTTAACCTAACCTGCATGTCTTTGGACTGTGGGGGAAACGGGAGCACCCGGAGAAAACCCATGCGGACACGGGGAGAACATGCAAACTCCGCACAGAAAGGCCCTCGCCAGCCACGGGGCTTGAACCCGGACCTTCTTGCTGTGAGGCAACAGTGCTAACCACTACACCACCGTGCCGCCTGGAATGGAAATAAAAACAATAAAAATCTCAATCAGTCAAGCAAAGCATGTGATTTTACTGGCAACAAAATGTGAACCAACAGACTTCACTTTTATGAAGTGTAAATCTCACTCAGCTAAACGCAGAACTGACACAAATACTAGTAAATGATGTCTGTTGTCATAGCACAAATGCGATTCTTGATATCTAAAAAGATTGTTTTTATTCACTAAGGAAAAACAAACATGTCACATAAAAATACAAGGAAAATTAAATTTAAAAAAACAAAAAAAACCCAAAAACAAAATACACCCGAGTAGTTGGCAATGGAGTGTTTATAGCAAGGGTGCCCAATTTGGGGCCCGCGGGCCAAGTTTGACCCATGCTCCGTTTTTTTTGGCCCGCCTCATTTTCCCCATCTGTGCCTGCCCGTCAGTGCCAGGTCTGTGCCAGCCGCTGGGAATTTCTATCCCAACGGCTCCGAAGAGTTGCCTGCAGTTCGCTTTCTGAACACAGTTTTATAAGGGGGGACAAGGGGGGTGCTGTTGAGTTGCTGGCTCTTCTGCCTGTCAGCAGGCTCATGACACGAGTGAGGAGCAGAGGTTACGATGGAGCGCTGTGTTAGGCAGTGGCACACGTATAAAAGAAAATTCAAAAATAGTTGGCAAGATGATTTTTTTCACGGAAATTGATTCCTTGGCAGTGTGCCTTATCTGTAGACAGAGAGTGGCAGTTTTGAAAGAATACAACATCCGTAGACATTACGAAACAAAACATTTACCTCAGTTTGCAAAATACAGTGGTGAAATAAGAAAGCAGAAGGCTACCGAACTGTTAGCCAGGCTCAGTGCCCAACAGTGCACGTTACTGCAGCCGTCATCTGCTCAAGAAAATGTAACTAAGGCCAGCTATAAGATCAGTGCAATGATAGCGAAATCTGGGAGATCTTTGTCATGTGGAGAGTTTGTTAAAAGTTGCCTGACTGTGGCTGCAGAGACTGTCCCCCCGAGCCAGACACGGGCCTTTTCGCAAATTAGTTTATCACGGAACACAGTTACCTGCGGTGGCACGGTGGTGTAGTGGTTAGCGCTGTTGCCTCACAGCAAGAAGGTCCGGGTTCGAGCCCCGTGGCTGCCGAGGGCCTTTCTGTGTGGAGTTTGCATGTTGTCTGCGTGGGTTTCCTCCGGGTACTCTGGTTTCCCCCAAAGACATGCAGGTTAGGTTAACTGGTGACTCTAAAGTGAGTGTGAATGGTTGTCTATGTGTCAGCCCTGTGATGACCTGGTGACTTGTCCAGGGTGTACCCTGCCTTTTGCCCGTAGTCAGCTGGGATAGGCTCCAGCTTGCCTGCGACCCTGTAGAACAGGATAAAGTGGCTACAGATAATGAGATGAATGAGACAGTTACCCGCCGCATTGAGGATATGGCTGAGGATCTCAGAGAACAAATTGTTGGTAAAGCATCCAGATTTATGGCCTTTTCTATTGCTTGCGATGAGAGCACCGGCATATGTGACTATGCACAATTGATGGTATTTTTGCACGGAGTCAGTGAGGATTTTGAAGTGACACAGGAGCTGGCTGGCCTTGAGACACTTTCAGGTACAACACGTGGGAAAGACATATTTTCTGCAGTGGAAAGAGTTCTGGAGAAGAACCAACTTCAGTGGGAAAATATGGCTGGCATCACGACCGATGGAGCTTTGTCAATGGTAGGGAAGAATAATATGATTTTTTTCGCGGTGCGGTTTCCATTAAATCCTGTACTCTGATTGACTGGCGAGTGGGTCCGTATCCTACGATACGGACTCCAGTTACGGACCCCGGTTACGGACCTCTGGCGACTCGTTCGTTCACAACAACAACAAACGTAGAATTTTTTGTCAGCATTTATCTTTTTTTAATAATATTTATTTATAAGATTATCAAAAATCTTATAATTTTTGCCAGCATTTCTCAGGAAAATAGCACTAATTTTACATCGTAGATAGCGATAACGATAGTGTTCACAGTGAAAGCGAGTTTTACTACCCTGAGGAAGAAGAAATAAAAGAAAACATTTCAGGAGAAAGCTAAAAACCTCTAACTTGCTAGCGCCGAGCAAAAACATGGTTGAATCCTGATTGACTCAATTTTATATAAATAGGGGACTGCATAGGCGGCAAAATGTAGGTTTTTTTTTTTCCTGCCATGGAAGTGCACTTGTATACTGAGGAGGAAGCAATTTGCATTACAGCCGTGAATGAGAATTCAAAATAGCATTCATTTTACAGCATGGATAGCGTTAACGAGAGTGTTCACAGCAAAAGCGAGTTTTACAACCCTGATGAAGACAAAATTAAAGAAAACATTTCAGGAGAAAGCTAAAAACCTGCAACTTGCTAACGCCAAGCAAAAACATGGCTGAATCCTGAATGACTCCTATTTGTATAAATAGGGGACTACATTGGCGACAAAATGTAGTTTTTTTCCTGTCATGGAAGTGCACTTGTATACTGAGGAGGAAGCCATTTGCATTACAGCCGTGAATGAGGATTCAAAATGGCAGCTCGGCTCAGTTTTCCCTTTCAAGCGCTCTCGTTTTCTGTTAAAATTTGGTAAAGAAAAAAATATATATGTTATTTACCAGCTTAAGGTCGGTCCGTATCGTGAAATACCGTGACCTTGGCCTTGAATACTGACCTCGGCCCAGGGGGCCTCGCTCAGTACTTTCAAGACCTTGGTCACGGTATTTCACGATACGGACCTCCCAGCTGGTAAATAACATATATATATCCTCACTTTGTCAGTTAGTCAGCTCGAGCCTAATGTTGACAGACTTATAAAAAACAAAGACAGGCTTCATGTCTTCCACTAATTGTAAAATGCAAAGACTGTAATGCTGTTATAAGGGCATGTTGTGTTGTGTTCTATATTGCTCAGTTCACATTGTCAATTCCATACCTAATACTCAATCTAATTTCATATTCAGTCTAAAGTAAATTCCCTCTGGTTTCATAAGTTGGATCATCCAGCTGGTTTCAAATGGCTTAAAAGGCACAGTGTTACAAGGGCATGTGTTATTGCTCAATTCACATTTTAGTTAATTTTTAAATAGAATTTTATATTTGGTTGTCCTGGACCATATCCAACTGTTTTCAACTTGCTCAATCTACCAAAGCACTTTTTGTAAAATGTTGCTTTCCTTTCAAATATGTTTCTTCCTCTTAAAATAAGCCATGTGGATGTTCTGTCATCTTATGAAATTAATAAAGGTAGGCCTACTATAAATATACAAAATATGTGTTTGATTGCTTTAAACATTTACATTTGAGTTTAATGATCTTAGCCTATATAAAAATGACACATTTCAATAAAATGTAAGGTAACATAATGTGGACATTCGTTTTTTGGCCCGTGGCCCACCCACAGAATTAATTTTTGGTCCATTATAGAGAAGAATTTGGGCACCCCTGGTTTATAGGCAGCAAAATCAACAGCTGCCAGCAGTTATTGACAGTGGTGCAAAGCTGTAACTAGGTTTTCTGTCGCAAGGAAGTCTTCAGGACAAAAGACTGCAGTTTCTTGGTGACATGACAAGCTGTGGTTTTTTTTTTTTGTCTTGTTAACTTTGAGAGAAATAAACAAAGGCTGGTGAAGTGTTTATAACTGCTATAATATAATTCATAATCGGAACTGCAGCATTAAACGTATAAATGACTATAAATGAATAAACAGTATGTGTCTTTCTTTATTTCATAAAAAATGTTCGCAAATTGCTGAGGCATAAGGGGAAGAAAACACTTCAGGAAGTGCTGTCTTTGGAAAATAGTCACCTTTGGCATAGTAATGCATCACATCAACCTGTTGTTGATTATTTTCCTAGAACAACATGCTCCATCATGTCAAGGTCTTTTTATTTTTCATTTCAACCATATACAGTTGGTACACTACACAGTTAAAACGAAACTACGTTTCTCCAGGACCATGGTGCTACATTAAACATCACAGGACTGCAAGTCTACATATAACAACATAAAGTGCAACGAGTGCAACGAGTGCAACACTGCAGACAATAAATGACACAATAGACAAACAGTAAACAGACAATAAACGACACAAGCAACATAAGGTGCAGAGTTGAGTGTGCATAATAAAGGAAATAAATAAATGTAAACTTTGTGTGTGCGGGAGACATTGTAAACATTGTCGGGCAATAGTGCATTTTTGTGCACTGTGCAAAGTTTGCGGTGTGAGTGGTGTGTTCAACAGTCTGTGTGAATCAGTCCGAGTTGAGGAGTCTAATGGCATGAGGAACTGAAGTGGTGTATGAAAATGGAATAAGTAAATGTAAACCTTGTGTGTGTGTGTGTGTGTGTGTGTGTGTGTGTGTGTGTGTGTGTGTGTGTGAGAGAGAGAGAGAGAGAGGGAGATTGTAAACATTGCAAATATGTTTTAATCCTTATCAATGTTTCATAAACCTTGCATTATGGTTCAAATATTATATTGTTTACAGACCTAATTAGATTATATCATTTTAGCATTTGGTGGACTGTTTGCTTAATCTTCCTATAACTGTGTGCAAATTGTTTTTTTTCTTTTTTTTTTAAGGATAAGAAAAGATCCATTAAGAGAGTGAGGAGAAGTCCCACACGATTCACTCGGCCATTTTCTCGAGGGAGATATCAGTGTGCCCGGTAAGTCATACAGTTATTGGCACAAATTTCAGAGGGACTCCATTAAGTTACAGGCCATCAATATAATGGATGTACTTGGGCAGGGATAAAATTAGTCAATTTGAAAGCTTTATGGAGTATTTCATATACAGGTAGTCATCGACTTATGACTGCGTTTGGTTACGACTGACCGGTCGTAAACCGATCTGGTCGTAAGCCGGCCTATGTTAAATGAACGTAAGTATATTGTGATGTGTAATGATATTGTAATCATCTTAAAGTCTTATTTTATCAATATTTTCTTATTTCATTACCTTGGCTCATTATTTGGTTTAAGTCAAACACTGCATACTACACTGCGTACAGTACAATTCGTTTAATATGTGCAAAACAAAAAATACGAAATACAGGTGTGAAAAATAGAAAACATCTCATTATCTCTAGCCGCTTTATCCTGTTCTACAGGGTCGGAGGCAAGCTGGAGCCTATCCCAGCTGACTACGGGCGAAAGGCGGGGTACACCCTGGACAAGTCGCCAGGTCATCACAGGGCTGACACATAGACACAGACAACCATTCACACCTACGGTCAATTTAGAGTCACCAGTTAACCTAACCTGCATGTCTTTGGACTGTGGGGGAAACCAGAGCACCCGGAGGAAACCCACACGGACAACATGCAAACTCCGCACAGAAAGGCCCTCGCCGGCCACGGGGCTTGAACCCGGACCTTCTTGCTGTGAGGCGACAGTGCTAACCACTACACCACCGTGCTGCCCTAAATAGAAAACATTTTAGTTTGAAACATACCAAAATACAAATGTAAAACATAGCAAAATACAAAACTTAGTGACCGCTGGCATCACTGGTGCTTGGCTGTGGGTCGTCTACATCATCATCAGCTGATGCAATGCTCGGGCTGGCGTGAGGATTTGCTCTTTTCATAAACATGGTAAGCCTTGTCTGAATTGTTTGTTTCTTTTTCTCCTCATAAATTTCACGATATGGATGAAGCGCGTCATGTACCATCCGTATACCGTAATTACCAACACAAACGGACACGGGAGAAGTTTACTGTACCGGGATACTGCTCACACTGAGCAGCATGCGTGGCGAGAGGCTGGATGCTGGGCGATGCCCAGAGCTGGGGCGGAAACTGTCGTACGCTCAGCTAGCTCAGCTGGGAAACACTTGCCAGTCGTAACCAGACGGTCATAAAGTCGATCGGTCGTAAGTTGCATAGGTCGTAAGTCGACGACTACCTGTATAGTTTAACAATATACTTTATAATTGTCAGAAGGTAGTAAATGTAAGGCTTTTATTTAAATCCAAATAGCAGGCTCAAGCATGCACAATAAATGATCAGGTAAAGAGAACTTTGAAAGGTGACCAACCAATCTCACAAATATAGGGCAAAAGATAAAAACTGGTAACGATAAACAAAGAAATAATGCTCAGAAAAATGCCTAAGGAAATTGCAAAACCTAAAAGAACAGAGGTGAATAAATTGTTTAAATATACTGAAGAAATGAGAGCGAAACAGGTAACAGGTGAAGTCCATAATCAGGTGAGTAGGAATGATGTGATGTCCAGATTAGAACTGGATGTGGTGTTATAGTGGTTCCTGGATCAGTGATTAGCAGTGGCGAACCGTTACTATTCAAGCTGGGATTTCAGCTCAGCCAAAACTTAGCCAGACACACCAAAAAAGCAGCAGGGCAAAGGATTTTGCAAGGGATTAGCAGCAGGGTGCCAGGTAGCTCCAGTGTGTGTAGTTGTCAATGTTGATTTTAAAAGTAACGAAGTAAATTACACAGGGAAATGAATACTTAAAGTGTATGTAATGCCTCTAAACCCCACTTTTTTCCTTGTACAAAGCAACAATCATTATCTTGATTGACCATGTGTTTTTGAACCATAGCTGATCCGTAAGGCCATAAATTGATGGAAAATCAGTAAGGTCAGCCGATTTTCACAGATTCTGCCAAGACTGAACCAGAAGATCCCGAAGGGGTGTGTGACGTCACATGTGTAACAATTCAGGTATTAATTTCGTTCATGTGTGCAGCAGTGGTTAGACCAGTCTCAATATGGAATCACGTTTTGGAGAGAATTCTGATAGTGATTGGGATTCTTATATGTCGGATGAAGGGGCAGATGATTATCAAGGATATTCCGGAGTTAATGGTAATCTTTTCGAGCCTCCAAGATGAGAAACTGTCAGTTCACGACAGTCTTCCTCTGTTGCGCACGTGAGATGGAGATATAGATAGATAGATAGATAGATAGATAGATAGAGAGAGAGAGAGATGTGCAGAATGCGGTGATTGCCTTTAATCATGTTTTCCTGAACAAAACGCAAAACAAATCAAATCTTGCAATATTGCAATCTGAGAGCATTTAATACGTTTCAGTTAATAATTAATGATGATGAGGATTGTTCAATAAATTGTTAAATAAATGGGTTTCTTTTTTGCCCCAATAATTCCCATGTGGTCGTTCTGGTGGTGATGAACACTTGATGAATCAGATTTATTATTAATAGGTGACACAAAATCTGCCTGCTTCATTTGCACAAACCTCACCCACTGTCATTTTAGATTAGTGTCATTTCTCGGAAATTCGTGAACTGAATGTCCTGTTGTATATGGATTTGAGCATCCAAACACAACGCAGCACTTTCCCATCGTTATTTTTGTAAGATAAGCTTGGAGTCAGATGAACCGAAATGACCCAGATAATCGGGGTTCCATGTGTGACGTCATGCGAGATTAGCCCTGGGGCAAGGCTGCCTTTTTCCCGGATCCGGAAGCTGCAATTTATCGATAGTTTTGTGCTTGATAATAAAATAACAAATAATTAATATTATTTCCCCCCAGCTTTATTAATTCATTTTCATTGTTACTAATGATATATATTCATTTTAAACCATTACAATAAGACATTACATACACTTTAAATATGAGTGAAAAATACTGTGGTGAGCGTGCGTGGAAGAAGAGTCTGGAGACAGAAATCTTAGTTTCTCAGTCATTAGCCTGTGCTACTTGCTCTCTATAGCACTGGCTTGACTGCTTTATTAGCATTCGCTAACAGTACTGATGAACGCTACACTGGCTGGAAGGTGACTTCACTGCTGCGCTGACTGCGCCGACTTGAGGTTAAGCTCACATTGGCCTTCCAGAAGGCCGATGGTGATAAATTTTTGGTCCCTCCCACTATAAATCAAAATCTGATTGGTTAATTCATCTGTCAATTCCTACATAAACATACACTGCCATGGCCTTCTGTCCCAGCAATGAAGTCCTAACCAGTGAGTGAGCCAGCTCTAAACTCTTCTCTGCCTAGAGACAACAAACAAAAATATCTCACTGGATAACTCAATTTTAATGTTTTCAGGACAGTAACCTTTTCATTTCTGAAGCAAATTTGATAGAAAATGAGATCAAATTAAAGAGAATAATTATAATGAAATTATGAAAGAATGAAAAAAATTAAATAGAACATTTGAAATGCTGATATGTTTGGGCCTTCTCTGAAGGCCAAGAAGGCCCCGAAGGTCCCCCTCTGGTGATTAGTATACGAATAAAATATACTTTTGTGAGGTTCTGTTACAGCTTGTGGTGAATTCCAGAGAAAATACCTTTCTATGTTGAAATGCTTAGGTTAGCTTTGGATGATAATAATTAGGTATGTCTTTCTGTTTATCTGGTAGAATATGAACTCTTTTCATGGTAGTACACTCTACAGGTTTGCCTCCCCACAGGACAACAAATTTCCTCCGGTGGTGTTCTGCTGAACATCAAATTAGCTTGAAGATATGTACTATGAAACCTGTCACCATAAAAGTATCTTGTACTGTAAAACTATTCAGATTTTTGGCTGTTGTTGAACAGGAGCCAATTCAGATTTGCGCAAGTGAAAATGACGCCCCATTCAAACCGTCTCTGCACCAATCAGCCGGTCCATATTACAAGTAGTGATTATTTGTCGAGAAGATTTCATCTACATCAGAAGATTTTTGGTGTGCAAAATGAGGAAACAAACACCAAGCAGAAAGGGTACTTGTACGTCTGGTTTGCTTGGACAATATTTTGTCTCAGTCAGCTCCTGTGATTTCTTCATTTTAGTACCCGATGCTGATTAGTGGTATATAATCCAATTAAGCTGAGTTTCTGAGACTACGATCCAATAAAGAATTGGGAAGGTTCTTAATTTACAATCAAATTAAGAAACATGTTACTCAACCAGTTATGACATCAATGTAGAGAGCTATTATGTCTCACTGGCTTTGACAACAGATAACTACATTAAGTGGAAACACAGTGTCTTGTGAAACCTCCAGTAGAAACTGGAATGATTTATATCTCCTTGTTTAGAAACTTTCTTTTCTTTTTTTCCTTAATGGCTGTCTTTTAAAACACATTTAAATGCAAGCCACTCACTTTGCATTCCATGCAAAAAGTAGAATGAGGAGAAAAGAATAAACAGTAAAAGTCAGAAGTTTAAAAGTCGATGAGTAGAATTAATGTGCATTTCTGCTCATGGAAGTATACACGTTTCCAGGATTAACAATAATAATCTGCCATATTTGGGTTGTGGATCATCAGCAATTAAATTCTTTGCTAGTATATTCGTGTGTGTTGTAATCCCAAGGCCTCCACTGAGTCAGTGTTGGAGGACTTGAAGAAGTAAACCAGAAGTATTCAAACTGTGGGGCATGAATTGTAAGGGAGCATGGATTTTATATATATATATATATATATATATATATATATATATATATATATATATATATATATATATATATTACTGTGCAAAAGTCTTAGGCACATGTAAAGAAATGCTGTAGATGAAAAATGGCTTAAAAATAATGAAATGAAGTGTTTCAACAATAAAACAATACTATAAACAGCAGTAAGCCATAATAAATGAAACAGTCAATATTTGGTGAGAGACAGGCTTGTAGTACTCGAGTCCGACTCATGCCCTAATTTTAAGGACTCGTGACTTGACTTGAACTTGAGCACTGATGACTTGGACTCGAACTCGCTCATTAACTGCATTCGGACTCCTAAACTGGAGATGAGGACTCTGATTTTTTTCTTTATTTTTTACAACATGCCATAATAATTTGGTATAAGATATTTATAATCGACATACATTTTTATGCTAATTTTGTGCAAGAGAATGCACATTCACCTTTTCATATGTCATGTTCAGGAACAAACTAACGTTAATGGCGCTAAAATGCCTGGACGGAAGCCCCTAGGATTGTCCGCTTTGCTTATACAGATTTCTCGTGCAGTGGGAAAAAAATGCACCGCTATGTGTTCCATATGTAGAAGAACTATCGAGGAGATGAGGGGGACAACCTCGAACTTCAATCGTCATTTGGCAAGACTCCACCCAGAGAAGGAAGTGCCACGCTATGTTCATTGCTCTGTTGATAGCAGGGTTTGCTTGCTGAGCGATGAACTAGCTAGTGTTAACCCTCTCGCATGTTATTTGCCCTGTTGATAGTGGGCGGGGCTTGCTGAGCGATGAACAAGCTTTTTATCTGTAGCCTCTTAACTAAAATGGGGCAGTCGAGCAGTAACGTTAGTCCAACACGGTAGCAGAGACGCTTTCACATAAAGGCAGCAACAGCCACCGTCAATTGGTGCGGTTGGAGTCTTGTTCTCGGACTCGACTCGGATCAATAGTGGACTCAACTCGAAATTTTCTTTAATGACTTGGACTTGAACACTGGGGCTCAAGACTGGACTTGGACTCAAGGTTTAGTGGCTCGACTACAACTCTGGTGTGAGACGACTCTTTAATAGCAGTCTCAAGTCCAATGAGTGCAGTTTGATAAGGAAATGAGCTGTAGGTTTTACTGAGCATCTTACAGAACCAGCCACAGTTCTTCTGGACACTTTGACTGTCACGCTTGCTTCTTAATTTTGCACCAAAACCCAGCAACCTTCGTTATGTTTTCTTTTTTTAATCAGAAAAGTGGTCTCTTATGTCATATGCTGCTCAGATACAATTTTTTGTTTCTGTAACATGTAATTTTGTGCTGGAAAACGAACGTTTGGAACTCAAAAATGTTTTGTACTGACTCGATAATTTAGAAGTCATAAAATAGAAATCTGTAACAAAATTTGTATGAAAAAAAAGGGTGCCTAAGAGTTTTGCACAGTACTGTGTATATATTTTTAAACTTTATCAGGCCTGCCAACATTGACATATTTTGCATAGGAGCTCATATTTTAATATCAGAGTATGCTGGAAAGTACTAAAGATACTCCGAAAGGCCTGTCTTCTTTCTTCTTCATTCTTTTTCAAATTAAAAACAGCAGATGAGCCAGATGTGTTTGCTCTAAAGCCTCACTTGCTCAACTACTGTCTATACATCCATATACTATCTACAAGTTGCTTTGGATAAAGGCAAATAAGCCAACAACTGTCTGTGGCACAAGAAGAGGTCATGACGTTAGTATGAGCTCTATCTGGATGAAGAGACTTTTTATGATATGGACCATCAAAAGCTAGCAAAACCCAGTAATTTGCATTTATACTTTAAGATTGCTTCAAATGAACATGACTGAAATTCTGACAGTTAGAAAGTAAATTTTAAGCAGTGGCCAAACACAAAAACAACTGTATCATTTTGCAAGTTTATAAGGTTCTATCTGGCTTTTTCTTATTAAACAAAAGGTTGATCTCGTTAACGAACTCAAATCAAGCATAAAAAGTAATAAACTCAGTAGAAGAAGACATTTTGAGTCTATTAGGACCACATTATGATCATTTATGGTCTACAATTAGTTTTATAATTTCTGAGTGTGTTCTTGAAGATCTGAAATGGAATTCAACTACAAAACATTGAAATTTAATTACAAAACATTTAACAATATTAAAATGCATTCGAATGTTATCTGATGTTTGTCGCAGTAGTAACTCTGGAAGCGCTGAAGAATTATTAATTTACCAGAACTTTTATACATTGGACAATCAGTGAGTACAGTCGACCTATTCTGATCCTGCGTTATACACTTTTTTTTTTAAAATCATTTTCAGGAAGAATAAGATAGGACCTTATAAAACCAAGTTTGTCTGTCAGTTTGGAAACAGGACATCTAATGTTTTCAAATATTACATGAAGCTATTGGGGTGGCACGGTGGTGTAGTGGTTAGCGCTGTTGCTTCACAGCAAGAAGGTCCGGGTTCGAGCCCTGTGGCCGGCGAGGGCCTTTCTGTGCGGAGTTTGCATGTTCTCCCCGTGTCCGCGTGGGTTTCCTCTGGGTGCTCTGGTTTCCCCCACAGTCCAAAAACATGCAGGTTAGGTTAACTGGTGACTCTAAATTAGCCATAGGTGTAAATGGTTGTCTGTGTCTATGTGTCAGCCCTGTGATGACCTGGCGACTTGTCCAGGGTGTACCCCGCCTTTCGCCCGTAGTCAGCTGGAATAGGCTCCAGCTTGCCTGCGACCCTGTAGAACAGGATAAAGCGGCTAGAGATAATGAGATGAGACATGCAAATAAATAAATTATAACACCACATAGTAATAAAGTATCTTCCAGCAATAAAGTTTCATTTTCAACCAAAATGCCAGAGAGAACATTATAATCCTCATGAAGGTCATGAATTCAGCAGCATTCAAGACAATGGTGATATTTATGCAAGATAATTAACAGTTATTCCATGAAATCAAGTCATACATGAGCTGATAGCCAATGAGGCGCATAGAGCCAAGTCGCCTATAAGCTGTGCATGACGAGATTGAATGGAATTACTGCTTTATTTGATCTACATTCACTGGATTTTGAGAAACAGCATCTTTATTTTGATTTTTTACAAATTCGATAAATAAAAACGTTATATAAAACATCCAACAAAATCATTTCCGCTTAGAATGTAAACAAACCGGTGAAATGTCAGTAGCAATTGGTGAAAAATGCTATAATAATAATAATTCTTAAAAAAAAAAGATATGTTCTTACCATCCAATACTTTTATTCCATATTTTGTTGCTTTTTTCTTGTTTGTATTTTTGGGGGTTTTGTTTTCGAGTAGAGTTTTTATTTCATCCTCGGTCGCTCTGCCATTTTGTTTTTCTCTACTCATTGTACTGGTATATGAGCTGATAGCCTAGTAGTAGAGTAACCAATCAGAGTACACAATTGTTCATATCCAGTGAATGTGGATAGAATAATACAGTATATCAACGTACATACTACACCGAGTGGTTACGCCAAAAATGTTAAAAAAGATAACTGATGAATGACTTGACCCTCTTCCTCACTTTATTAATACCCCATTGAGAACTTGTGAGCCTTTCTCAAGAATTAGATTTACAGAAAAGGAAAACAATATGTATCTCTGAAGAGCACCTGGGAGGCTATGGTGGCTGCTTCAGCTAAAATTGTTAATGAAAAAAAAAAATCAAGAAACAGATTCTATGAATGGAAAAAAAAAATCATGAAATGTGAAATGAACCATAGCTATACTGGCAACTGTTCTTTTGATAATTTTATTTGTTCCTTGTAAAAAAAAAGGCAAATATTTATCTCATCTCATTATCTCTAGCCGCTTTATCCTGTTCTACAGGGTCGCAGGCAAGCTGGAGCCTATCCCAGCTGACTACGGGCGAAAGGCGGGGTACACCCTGGACAAGTCGCCAGGTCATCACAGGGCTGACACAGACAACCATTCACGGTCAATTTAGAGTCACCAGTTAACCTAACCTGCATGTCTTTGGACTGTGGGGGAAACCAGAGTACCCGGAGGAAACCCACACGGACAACATGCAAACTCCACACAGAAAGGCCCTCGCCGGCCACGGGGCTCGAACCCGGACCTTCTTGCTGTGAGGCGACAGCACTAACCATTACACCACCGTGCTGCCGCAAATATTTATTATTTTTCAAAACACATGTCCCCTGACAAAGAAAAATCTTTTTTTTATTCACTCATAGCATTCTATTATTTGAACAGTAAAAATAATCAGGAGGAGCAGAAATTGCCAAATAATAGTGCACAGAGTTACCATACTTTCTATAGTTTCTGTAGGAAAAAGGATTTCCAAATCGGGATAGTGAAATTCACCAACTTATGGTTTTCTTTTACATCAAAACACACATATTTGCACACACGCGTCCAAGAATGATTATTGATTATTATTAATGATTATCTTGTCATATCCACGGGTTCTTCAAAATAAGAATGGTTTATGAGAACAGTAAGAAATGGCAACTGATTCTTGTCTATCTATATAATAAACATCAATCAACAGAGGATGAATATACCTTCTCTCTTCCTGCAGCTTCTATTACAGGCCCAGAGAAGACTACTTTTCCCAGCGGTCCAGTTTTAGCTTGAGGTTCCACAGGTTCCAGAGAGCCTCTGATCTTCGCCCTTCATCTAGATCTCGGAGCCCAACTTTGGTGCTGAGACGCATAAAAGTGCATTCATCAAGCAAGGACGTGGAAAAGAGATCTGATAAGAGCACTTCAACCCCAGCACAGGAAAAAAAAGCATTGAACACACCAGGTATATTCCAGTGTATGTGCAGTGCCTTGCAAAAGTGTTCATCCCCCTTCGTGTTTGTCCTGTTTTGTTGCATTACAAGCTGGAATTAAAATGGATTTTGGGGGGATTAGCACCATTTGATTTACACAACATACCTACCACTTTAATGGTGCACATTGTTTTTTTTTTTTTATCTTGACACAAACATCCCTACAGCAAGACCAGAGAATCTTCCATGTGTTTGGGGAGTCTGCCACACGCTGTTGGGCAAACTCCAAACGTGTTTTCTTAAGCAATGACTTTTTTTCTGGCCACTCTTCCATTAAGCCCAGCTCTGTGGAGTGTACAGCTTAAACTGGTCCTATGGACAGATACTCCCATCTCTGCTGTGGATCTTTGCAGCTCCTTCAGTGTTCTCTTTGGTGTCTTTGTTGCATCTCTGATTAATGCCCTCCTTGCCCAGCCTGTGAGTTTTGGTGGGCGGCCTTCTCTTGTCAGGTTTGTAGTGGTGCCATATTCTTTCCATTTTGCTATAATGGATTTAATGGTGCTCCCTGGGATATTCAAAGTTTGGGATATTTTTATAACCCAACCCTGATCTATACTTCTCTACAACTTTGTCTCTGACCTGTTTGGAGGCTCCTTGGTTTTCATGTTGCTTGCTTAGTAGTGTTGCAGAGTCAGGGTCCTTCCAGAACAGGTTGATTTATACAGACATCATGTGACAGCTCATGTGACACTTTGATTACACAGAGGTGGATCTTAATCAACTAATTATATGACTTATGAAGTGAACTGGTTGGACCAGCTCTTATTTAGGGGTTTCATATGAAAGGGGGTGAATACCTATGCACACTCCAGATTTCTTTTTTTTTTTTTAATTTTAATTATTGTTTGTGTCTCAATAAAACAACAATGTGCACCTTTAAAGCTGTTGGCATGTTGTGTAAATCAAATGGTGCTCACCCCTCAAAAATGCATTTTAATTCCAGCTTATAATGCGACAAAACAGGACAAACACCAAGGGGGATCAATACTTTTGCAAGGCACTGTATAAAGGGGGTTGGGGTGGGCTGATAATAAGAAAGGGGGGAACTATGTAGGAAAAAACTAACTAACTACAGATAACCTAGAAGTGGCCCTGACAATATAAAGTGCTTTTATGCTGTTTTCAAAATTCATATAGGTAATTACATACATACAATATCTATCTTATATACACTTCCACTTTATTAGAAACATTCATGCAATTATCCAATCATGATTAGCAAGAGGAAAAAGATCAGGTGATGTTTTTTCAGGCTATGTAGTTTTGGGGAGTTTGTGTCTAATGTAGCCTCCCATTCCTGTTCTTGGCTGATACGACTGGAGCCTGTTGTGGTCGTCTGCTGTTGTAGCCCATCCAGCTCAAGGTTTGATGTGTCAAAGTGAAAGTCACGGACATCACATTTCCCCTCCATTTTGATGTTTGATGTGAACATTAACTGAAGTTCTTCACCTGTACGAATATCTGCATGATTTTGTGGATTGTGCCACTGCCACAGGATTGACTGTATGGATAACTGCATGAATGAAAGTATCCGGGTGTTCCTAATAAAGTGGTCACTGAGTGTCTCATCTCATCTCATTATCTCTAGCCGCTTTATCCTGTTCTACAGGGTCGCAGGCAAGCTGGAGCCTATCCCAGCTGACTATGGGCGAAAGGCGGGGTACACCCTGGACAAGTCGCCAGGTCATCACAGGGCTGACACATAGACACAGACAACCATTCACACCCACATTCACACCTACGGTCAATTTAGAGTCACCAGTTAACCTAACCTGCATGTCTTTGGACTGTGGGGGAAACCGGAGCACCCGGAGGAAACCCACGCAGACACGGGGAGAACATGCAAACTCCGCACAGAAAGGCCCTCGCCGGCCCCGGGGCTCAAACCCGGACCTTCTTGCTGTGAGGTGACAGCGCTAACCACTACACCACCGTGCCGCCGTCACTGAGTGTATATACCTTATATACAGTACACCTATGTATTTCATGAAATGGTCTCATGCAAACAAGTATAAGACTTTTCACAAGGTAAGTGATAACTGGTGTACAATCTCATCTAAAAAAAAAAATCAAATCACTGTGGCTGGAGGTTTATTTCCCTACCATATATATCTTTTTGTCCAACATAACCCCTTCTTCATCCCCCATAAGAAATATAAATGCTGCATTATCATACAATTGATACAAATAATAAAATACTACAAAATGTGTATATCATAATTAAGATCATATAAGAATAGAGAAGGAATAACATAAGAGCTGGTCTATAAACAGATCAACAAAACAGGGATGGGCTTCCCGATAATATTGCACTTTAGGGCTAAAGAGTGAGTTTAAAGACACTTTTAAGCAACGACCGTTGTCTCTGAGCGTGGTTTTCCCAAACTCACTCGTAAGAAGGAGTCTTCAGAGCAACTTTGCTAAGAGCGTCTTTGCAGTGTGCATCCTCAATATAGGCATTAGTAGTTGCTCAAGGTATTCATACTGTAGTTACGAACGACATTAGTAGTTGCTAAATCCAGTTGATGAGGTCGCATGGCATTCATTTTTTATCAGAAACTAATGAAATATAAAGTGTTAAAATATGTTATTGTATTGTATTGTCATGAAGCATTACATATATGATGTGGTAATTAATTATTGAAATTATTTTACATTTTGGGCAGCACAGTGGTGCAGTGGTTAGCATTGTTGCCTCACAGCAAGAAGGTTCTGGGTCCAAGCCCAGTGGCTGATGCAGGCCTTTCTGTGTGGAGTTTGCATGTTCTCCCCGTGTCTGCATGGGTTTCCTCTGGGTGCTCTGGTTTCCCCCACAATCCAAAGACATGCAGTCTAACTGGTGTCTCTAAATTGACCGTGAGTGTGAACGGTTGTTTGTCTCTATGTGTCAGTCCTGCGATGATCTGGCAACTTATCCAGGATGTACCCCACCTCTCATCCATAGTCAGCTGGGATAGGCTCCAGCTTGCCTGCAGCCTTACACAGGATAAGCAGTTAGGGATAATGGAATGGAATGAACAAACATTCACACGAAAGAATGAGCAAATAATAAGATAAATAATTCAGTAAATGTTTTCCCAGGATTATTTCAACTGTTATCCACAATGCCAAGTTGGCAATGTTCTCCTTATATCAATATTGTAGTTGAGTCACTAAACCTTGAGTCCGAATCCAGGCTCGAGTTCCCAATGTTGAAGTCCGAGTCAGGTCCAAGTTATTAAAGAAAATTTCGAGTCGAGTCCACTACTGATCCGAGTTGAGTCCGACACAAGCCCTGCTATCAACAGAGCAATGAACATAGCGTGTCACTTCCTTCTCTGGGTGGAGTCTTGTCAAATGACGATTGAAGTTCGAGGTTGTCCCCGTCGTCTCCTCGATAGTTCTTCTACATATGGAACACACAGCAGTGCATTTTTTTCCCCACTGCATGAGAAGTATGTATAAGCAAAGCGGACAATCCTAGGGACGTTCTCTCCAGGCATTTTAGCGCCATTAACGTTAGTTTGTACCTGAACATGACGTATGAACAGGTGAATGTGCATTCTCTTGCATGAAATTAGTATAAAATTAATGTATATATAAATATCTTATGCCAAATTATTATGGCGGGCGGCACGGTGGTGTAGTGGTTAGCGCTGTCGCCTCACAGCAAGAAGATCCGGGTTCGAGTCCCGTGGCCGGCGAGGGCCTTTCTGTGCGGAGTTTGCATGTTCTCCACGTGGGTTTCCTCCGGGTGCTCTGGTTTCCCCCACAGTCCAAAGACATGCAGGTTAGGTTAACTGGTGACTCTAAATTGACCGTAGGTGTGAATGTGAGTGTGAATGGTTGTCTGTGTCTATGTGTCAGCCCTGTGATGACCTGGCGACTTGTCCAGGGTGTACCCCGCCTTTCGCCCGTAGTCAGCTGGGATAGGCTCCAGCTTGCCTGTGACCCTGTAGAAGGATAAAGCGGCTAGAGATGATGAGATTATTATGGCATGTTGCAAAAAATAAAGAAAAAAAATCAGAGTCCTCGTCTCCAATTTATGAGTCCAAATGCAGTTAATGCACGAGTCTGAGTCCAAGTCCGAGTCATCAGTGCTGAAGTCCAAGTCGAGTAACGAGTCCTTAAAATTAGTACACGAGCACTACAGGCTTGTCACACAGGTGCAGAAATGTGGGAATGTCAGTGTGACATTATGATATCCATACGTAATTCCATATTGAAATACATTCATAATGTTTTGCATATATTTATTTAATAATTAATTCGATGTACTTGCAATGTACAAGAAAAATAACTGAACACTGCAGCAGATTCAACATCAGTTTCCGCACATTGATTGTAAGAATCCCTCAGAGGTGCATGTGCTTTCTGTCTTTTCGGCTGTGAGGAGGCGCTCTTTGTTGTGAACGAGTGATCCAGATCCATCGTAAGTTAAGAGCAAACTAAAGGACTACTTTGGCTATGATGTTGTTTGGGAAAACCATGTTAACTTAACAATGGATCTTAAGAGGCAGTTCAAGACGCTCTTAGCCTTAAGAGGCGTTCGGGAAACCCACCCCTGAATAGTTCATCATAAAGTAATGAGTATTGCAGTAGAGGGCGAATGCTGTCACTATGCACATATAAAGTATCTGCATAATGTAAAATTGTATATACCTGCTACTGTTTTGCAACTCATCGTACACACTAGATGGTAGTGTAAGCACATTTTTACTACCAAGAGCAACCACCTGCTCCTTTTTTTCTCAGTGCTCATCATTATGCACTCATCAACCACAGCTGCATTACTGGAGAAGTAAACAGCTCGATGAATTGTTGAACTGGTGAAAAGCTCTTTGGCAAAAAAAAAATTATCCAGAGAATAATCTTACTGCTCTGCAGTCTTTTGGCTGAGCACAGTAGGTCGATAAATATATTTTTGTAAATGATGAGATGCTTGCTCAGAGAAGGATATTTGAAAATAAAAAATACCAATTTGAAATGATATGAAAATGCATCATACGTCCACCTGTAGAAGTGTTTTCACAGGCTGGAGTGTGAAAATGGTATTGACTGATGAGGTCTGAACCTTTCATATAGGTTCCGCTCTCTTTCACTTGTTTGCTCATTGTGCCTGTGAGATATGCAGAGATGAGCGTGAGTCATTGACTTTGTGCTATTTTTATATATACAGTATATATGTGTGTGTGTGTGTGTGTGTGTGTGTGTGTGTGTGTGTGTGTGTGTGAGTGAAAGAGTGACACAGAGAGAGAGAGAGAGAGAGATAGAGAGAGAGAGGATGAGCTCAAATGTTTTGTGTATGTGAGTGGGAGAGAAATGAAGGTGTTTTTGTGTGTGAGAGGGTGAGAGCAAGAGCGAAAGGGAAAAAAAGCAAAAGAGAGAGAATTTAAGCATCTAGGCAGAGAGCCAGTATACCGTATATCAAGCAGTCCAAGCATTCAAATGTTGCAAGGCAAATTCTCCAAATCGCACCCTGCAGATCCTCTTAAAGAAGCCTTAGTTATTCCTTTCATACCATTTTAATTGAGGCCCTGATCAAAGGAAAGACCAAATAATACAGTGTAAATTTAGGAAGCATATTTGAACTGAGGCCAAAGATGTAACAAGAAAGATTCTCCTTCGTATTGGGACCCAGGTAGTAGAAAAGAACGTCCCCTGGCTCTCTGAACTGGCTGTCTTTCAACAAAAACTGAAGACCGAACTTTTCACCAAGCACTAACATGAATACTAATTTAATTAAAATAGTCTCTTACTTTTTTTTTGTTCTCTTCTATCTCCTCTCCAACAGGGAGGGATTCAACTTGACTGGTATTCTTAGACCTTGACCTATTGTACTGGCATAAAATGTGTTGTTGTTTTTTTGTTAGTGCACTCATTCTGTAAAAGGGAATCTGTAAAATGCTGTAAAAATGAATGTAATAAATACCTCAAAGATTTGATATGACTGTGATTTCACTAATGATATAAATGCTTCATTTTCTTTATCTTTCATTCTTTGTTGCTCGCAGAACGTTCCCGATCATCTTCAGTCGCTTCTGAGAGGCATACCCTATCATTTACAGTAAGTGACCACATACTTTCATCTTTCATTAAAAAAAAAAAACATGAGGTGAGACGTTCAGTTTGTCCTAATTGTATTACACAGGACGACATTGGCCTCAGAGATCAATGTTCCCTTTAAGAAGCTTAAGATATGATGCAGGGGTCACCAAACTTTTTTCTCTGGGGGCCACACTGTCATTCCTGACTGTGATGGGGGGCCGGGGTCGGGTCAGCTATATAACATAGAATTGTATGACCCAGACAAATATGACCACCAGCAGGCCTCATTGTGTAGTAGAGATTACTAGGCCTGGCACAGCCATCCCCACTACTATATCCACACTACTACGGTATATCCACACTACTAGATCCACACTTAATTCCTGGCACATATTTGTTTATCTTTACTAGTGGTTTGCAAAAGTAGTAATCGAGTCTTCACAAATTTAAAGCTGTCAAGGTAAGAAACATCTGCCTAGTTGAGGTGATTGACACTGGCAAAGGTGAGTGGAAAATTATAAATTGTAGGTAGGCCTGTTGATATTAATAATAATTGTGTGCAGCACTTAATAAAGGTCAAATAAATAGGCCTATAAAATAAATACATTTAAAAAAAACAGTGAAATTATAATAATATGAGCAATAGATCAATAGATCACAGCAGTTGTGCTGTGTCCTGCACGTCATTGCTCTCATCCATGGCCAAAGCAAAAAACTCGAATTCTGACGCGCTCTCATTCAGCTGGTCATACACGTTGTCCCCCAAATATTCGGTTCGCCTGGTCATAGTAGGTGCGGAGAGACTCACCGCATTGAGCGCATCCTTCTTGTCGGGACACACCTCCTTGGCCACAGCAAGCATGCATACTTTAACAAAGTCCCCATCAGTAAACGGCTTTCCATGGGTAGCTAGTAGGTGAGCTACCTTATAGCTAGCTCGGACAGCAGCCTGGTTGATCTGGGTTTGGCGAAGGAATACATTCTGTTGTGCAGCCAGTCCTCATTTCATCCTCTGAATCCTGTCTTCTCTTGTTTGCCCTTGCAAACTAGCATACTCTTTGTGGCGGGTTTCGTAGTGACGATGCAGATTATATTCTTTGAAAACCAACACATTTTCTTTACATACAAGACAAACTGCACGGTCCTTACACTGAACGAAAAAATAATCGGTGGTCCACTGTTCTTTGAAAACTCTGCACTCTCTGTCAGCTTTTCGCTTACCGCTCGCCATTTTCTTGTCCTGAACACTGACAGTTCTCTGCGCATGCGCTGCCTGTCACTGCTTGATCGCGAGCATATGACGAAAATTCGGAAAATATGAATAGTTCATTTTATAATTAAATATCAATTTTAATTGATAAAATCAACAAAATACAAGATGCAGACATGTTATTATTTGCCAAAAAGCAATTTAAAAAAAAATAGGCCATGACCACTTTTGGGGATTGCCTCATAGGGCCGGTTCAAGTGGTGGGGGGCAGAGGGGCTGGGGGGCCGGTCAAAGGGGGGTGGCGGGCCGGATTTGGCCTGCGGGCCGTAGTTTGATGACCCCTGATATGATGGAACAGTTGCAGAGCGTTTTGCATGGGAAAATTAATTCCTACATGTAGCCTCCTGAAATGGAAAATGATGCCTCATGGTTGTGCCATGCACATCATTTGAATAAGGTGACAGCCAGATGAGCAAAGGATTGTAGGTTCAATATAATAAGCCAGAGTTTTGTTTTACGTGTAGAACAGAAGACGAATATACACAGTTAATCCTTTTAACTGACACTAGAAATAATTGTAAATGTTAAAAAAAGTGTTTCCACCATATACTGTATATACAGTACTGTGCAAAGGTCTTAAGCATGCTATTATCTTAGTACAAACTTTATCGATTTTTATTTTATGACTTCTACTTTATCGAGTCAGTACAAAAACATTTTAGATTTCCAAACATTAGATTACCAGCAGGGCGGCACGGTGGTGTAGTGGTTAGCGCTGTCGCCTCACAGCAAGAAGGTCTGGGTTCGAGCCCCGTGGCCGGCGAGGGCCTTTCTGTGTGGAGTTTGCATGTTCTCCCCGTGTCCGCGTGGGTTTCCTCCGGGTGCTCCGGTTTCCCCCACAGTCCAAAGACATGCAGGTTAGGTTAACTGGTGACTCTAAATTGACCGTAGGTGTGAATGTGAGTGTGAATGGTTGTCTGTGTCTATGTGTCAGCCCTGTGATGACCTGGCGACTTGTCCAGGGTGTACCCCGCCTGTCGCCCATAGTCAGCTGGGATAGGCTCCAGCTTGCCTGCGACCCTGTAGAAGGATAAAGCGGCTAGAGATAATGAGATGAGATGAGATTACCAGCACAAAATTAAATGTTACAGAAAAAAATGTTTGTATGTCAGTAAAGAAAGCAGCATATTACACAAGAGATCATTCTCCAAAAAAAGAAGACATAATGAAGGCTACTGGGTTTTACTACAAAATGAAGACGCGAGTGTGACAGTCAAAGTGTCCAGAAGAACTGTGGCTGGTTCTGCAAGATGCTCAGTAAAACCTACAGCTCATTTCCTTATAAAACTGCACTCATTGTACCGAAGACTGCCATTTTTTTTAAAGCAAAGGGTCGTCCACGAAATATTGACTTTGTTTTATTTATTACTATTTACTGTTATTTATGATATATTTAAATAATACTGGCTGGCGTTGAGTGATATAGCAGATATATTATTGTTATCATACAGATAATAATATTGGCTGGCTTTTTTTGTGGTATATAAGATATATTCCATTCAGCTAGCATGATATTGAACTCATCTTCGACTCCTTCAATATCATGCTAGCTGAATGGAATATATCTGATATACCATGAAAAAAAGCCAGCCAATATTATTATCATTATACATACCCAGTCTCTTCACATCAGCATATCAGTGTTCTCGAAGGCCAACGCGAGCCGGCACCATCAGCACAGCAGTGAAGTCACCTTTCGGCTGGTGTAGTGTTTATCAGTAGTGCTAGCGAATGCTAATAAAGCAGTCAAGCCAGTGCAATCGAGAGCAAGTAGCACAGGCTAATGACCGAGAAACTAAGATTTCTGTCTCCAGACTCTTCTTCCATGCACGTTCGCCACAGTATTTTTCACTCAGACTTAAGCATTCATTTCCCTACTTAATTTACTAAGTTACTTTTACTTGGTGTGTTTGGCTAAGTTTTGGCTGAGCTGAAGTCCCAGCTCTAATAGTAATGGTTCACCACTGCTTATAAATATGCGTAAAGAACATCTAATGAAGTTTTGGTAGCCTGCCGGGTGTTCAACGCATCTTTCTCTTTTCCGGCGAACAAAGAAATGCTTCTGTGCATGCACAGCAGAAAACTCTCATTGGATATTCGTATCAGCTGCAATGTGTGACGTCATGTTGTCTCGACAACCATGCAATATCATAAACCATATTCAACGCTCATTCTCCATTGGGTAGAGTGATGTAATACATGTAGGATAAGTGCTATGCTAACAATATTGCATGCTATCAAACCAAATGAATGAAACCCACTAGAAGGGAATAGAATGCATGTTTTTATTCTATGGAAAAAGTGTCCTGTACCGTATGTATAACAATTATAAATGTAGGAACATTTAATTTAATGACTTTTGGAGGCATCACTGCTCTACAGCATTTTTTTTTTTTTTTTGCATGTGCCTTAGACTTTTGCACAGTACTGTATATACATCTCATCTCATCTCATTATCTCTAGCCGCTTTATCCTTCTACAGGGTCGCAGGCAAGCTGGAGCCTATCCCAGCTGACTATGGGCGAAAGGCGGGGTACACCCTGGACAAGTTGCCAGGTCATCACATGGCTGACACATAGACACAGACAACCATTCACACTCACATTCATACCTACGGTCAATTTAGAGTCACCAGTTAACCTAACCTGCATGTCTTTGGACTGTGGGGGAAACCGGAGCACCCGGAGGAAACCCACGCGGACACGGGGAGAACATGCAAACTCCGCACAGAAAGGCCCTCGCCGGCCACGGGGCTCGAACCCAGGACCTTCTTGCTGTGAGCCGACAGCGCTAACCACTACACCACCGTGCCGCCCACTGTATATACAGTACCAGTAAAAAGTTTGGACTGTTTAGATTATTCTTTATATTACAGGTGGGTAATAAGGGAGACCCTGCACCAAATACAGAAAACACCTACCTCAAAGAGCACAAGAATGCACCATTATTAATTTCTGTCGCATGAATAGTTAGAATGTTAACAATATCAGCACTGTCAAAAAGAAAATACTAGCAAGCAGAGCTATTTCTTATTTACTTATTTATTTGATCAACTTTTCCTTCCCTGATGTATGAGACCAAGTTAATAAGTTACATTCTTATGTACAGCACCAGTCAAAAGTTTGGACACACCTACTCATTCACAAGTTTTTCTGTATTTCGATGATTTTCTACAGTGGTGCTTGAAAGTTTGTGAACCCTTTAGAATTTTCTGTATTTCTGCATAAATAGGACCTAAAACATCATCAGATTTTCACACAAGTCCTAAAAGTAAATAAAGAGAACCCAGTTAAACAAATGAGACAAAAATATTTTACTTGGTCATTTATTTGTGAAGCAACTATGAAATAACATATGGAACATATATGAAATCGTGCTAAACAAAAAAATTATTGAAAAATGTTTCATATTTTAGATTCTTCAAAGTAGCCACCATTTACCTTGATGACGCTTTGCACACTATTGGCATTATCTTAACCAGCTTCATGAGTTGTCACCTGGAATGCTTTTCAATTAACAGGTGTGCCTTGTCAAAAGTTAATTAGTGCAATTTCTTGACTTCTTAATGCATTTGAGATCAAACAGTAAATAATAAACACACAGTAAACAGCCCTATTCCACAATTGTAGTAACAATACATATTATGTCAAGAACCGCTCAACTAAGTAAAGAGAAATTACATCTATCATTACTTGAAGACACGACATGTCTTATAATTAATAAAAATCAAGAAAAAAACATTGAATTAGAAGGTGAGTTCAAACTTTTGACTGGTACTGCATATACAGTATAGTAAACATTGTACTAGACTTGACCAGAATGACGCCTGAGTTCAAATGTGGTATACTATACTCAATGTTTTTACATCTCTCAAGCCCCAGTGTTAACATTGCCCTTTCAGCCAGTGGCTTAAAATATCTTTTTCTGGTATTATAATGACATGCACAGCTTGTGACAGGACGCAGTTTGCTTATATCATGGCACTGCATAACTTAAATTTGATAATGCTAACAGTAGCGTTATTTTTTCATGGTGTTTTATGAGTCACTAAAATAGGTTTTATTCTTCCAAAAGAAACACACTGTCAGTGCTGGGTCAGGGGTCTGTGGTGTAGAGAGGAATTCATGACACAGGAATAACGTCAGAGCGCAAGCACTTACGGATGCAATTGCAGGTGAGAGCAGGTGCAGCGCAAACTGCAAACAGAGCTTAATCGTAGAGCAGGAATCATAGTCAGGAAATGGGCGGAGATCAATTGATCGGCAAACAGAGTAACACAGAGCAGACGTGAAGACGAGGTCAGGAATGAACGTAAACAGTGGTCTTAGACAGGAAGTCAGTCAGAAACCAAATGGCTTGGTAAAGTCAGGTACAGGACATAGAATGATACTTCACAATGAGTGATTGTTTGAGCTGGGTTTAAGATTGGCAGGTGAACTGGTGACAGGTGATCTAATTAGTATTCTGGTGACAAGGGGCACTGTGGTGCTTGCGAAGTGTAGTCCAGAGCAGCCACGTTTGGAGGCTGCACCAAACTCAAGCTTTCAGTGTTGTTACTGACAGAACACCCCCCCGAGCAACTTCTTTCCTTGGTCGACCTCTCTTTCTTGGTGCAGGCTTGTCGGGGTGCAGGCTGTGGAATTCTTGCATGAGGAGGGGGTCCAAGATGTCCCTCGAACTGACCCAACTACATTCCTCAGGGCTGTAACCCTCCCAGTCAACCAAGTATTCAAGTTGTCCCTGTCTGCGGTGGGAATTGAGGATCTTGTTGACCTGATAGATGGGCTTGCCTCCAATGTCTGGGGAGGGGGTTTCTTGGATGGGTGTTTCAGAGGCTAGGGGACCTTGGAGAGTGGGTTTGAGGCAGGAGACGTGAAATGTGGGAGCCATCTTACTGTGAGGAGGAAGCTCGAGCCTGTATGAGACCTTGTTGATCTTATGTAGAACCTTGAATGGGCCATGGTATCTGACTTGTAGCTTTCTGCAGGATGAGCTTGAGTGAATTCCCTGTGGTCCTTCGTAGAGACCCACACTCGATCACCTGGGGCATACTCCGGGGTGGCATTTCTGTGCTTGTTGGCGTAGTGCTTGTACTTGGTGTTGACACTCTCTAGACTCTGATGAACCTCTTCCCACAACTGTTGACTCCTCTGGAACCATGAGTCAATGGCTGGAATCTGCGTAGGGGCATCATCCCATGGGAAGAGCGGAGGTTGGTATCAGAATACGCACTGGAACAGGGTTAGCTAAGTGTGGCTGAATGCTTGAGAGAATTTTGTGCGTACTCAGCCCATAGAAGAAATTGTGCAGAGTCGTTCTGATTTTGCATGCAAAATAAACGGAGGAAGCAACCCACCTCCTGGTTCACTCATTCAGCTTGGCCGCTGGACTGCCAGTGATACCCAGAAGTGAGGCTAACGGACACTCCCAGTCTGTTCATGAACCATGACCATAGTCTTGAAATGAACTGGGGACCCCGGCCACTAACTATATCAGGGATACCATAGTCGTGGAAGATGTGGGTGAATAATAGTTCAATGGTTTCGAAGGCAGTGGGAAGACCTGGTAGTGGGATGAGCTTGAGTGAATTTGAAAACCTATTGACAATGACCAGAATGATTGTGTTGCCTTGTGACTGGGGTAGGTCAGTGATAGAGTCAATAGCAATGTGCAACCAGGGTTGCGTAGGTACTAGGAGAGGACATAGCTTACCCACAGGGGGAGCTCTGGGAACCTTGGCTTGGGTACAGACAGAGCATGAGGAAACAAAATGGTTGATGTCCGAGATCATGTTTTCCCACCAATACTTGTTCTGGAGAAGTTGGAAAGTGCGAAGGCTGCTGGGGTGTCCGGTGGCAGGAGATAACTGTAGTGAGGGTTGCTTTTGAATGAGATGATCCAGGCAGATGGCTAGGTCAATAAAAGAGTCCAGAGAGAGATGTTTGTCATGGCAGGCCAGCTTGCTGAGCACTTCTGGATGCAAATTCTGGCAAAACGTGGCTTTCAGTGCTGACTCGTTCCAACCGCTACCGGCAGCTAGGGTGTGGAAGTCCAGTGCATACTCCACAACACTCCTTTCTCCCAGTTGGATCATTAATAAACTCTCTCCGGCCTCTATTCCCTCAGGCTGGTGGTCAAAAACTCTCGTGAAGAGCTCCAGAAAACAATCGTAAGACGTGGTGTGTTCACCCCCATGCATCTACACCACGCTTGCCCACTGGAGAGCTTTACCTGTGAGAAGGCTGATGAACTGAGAAATCTTGTGTTCATTGGTTACTCCTGTGAGTGACGAAAAGTACAGTGAACACTGAAGAAGGAATCCCTTGCAGTTGGAAACCTCTCCAGAAAACTTCTCTGAGAGAGGAATGCTTCGAGATGCACCAGTGAGTGACGAGGGGCGTGTGAGGATGGCCTGCGACACTACAGCAGTGAGCTGCGATATCCTGGTGTTGAGATCATTGATTATGTACTGGTGCTGTCCTTACAAATGCCCCTGCACGTTAACTGCAATCTGCTTTGCTTCCTCTGCCATATTCATAGATGGCGAAGTATCCTGTCAGAGTGCAGGCACTTACGGTTGCAATTGCAGTGGAGAGCGGGTGCGGCGCAAACTGCAAGCAGAGCCTAATTATAGAGCAGGAATTGTAGTCAGGAAAAGGCAGAGGTTGATCAATCAGCAGAGTAACACAGAGCAGACATGAAGATGAGGTTGGGAATGAACGTAAACAGTGGTCTTAAGCAGGAAGTCAGACAGAAACCAATTGGCTTGGTAAAGTCAGGTATGGGACATGGAACAATACTTTGCACTGAGTGATTGATTGAGTGGGGTTTAAGTAGATGGGGTAATTGGCAGGTGAATTGGTGACAGGTGATGTAATTAGTATTCTGGTGATGAGGGCCGTTGTGGTGCTTGGGAAGTGTAGTCCGGAGTGGCCATGTTTGGAGGCTGCTCCGAACTCAGACTTTCAGTGCTGTTACTGACAAATAAAATACAATCATTGTTGTTGGACAATGTAAATTTCAATATGTACACCAAAACAAGCTGAATTCATGCTACAGTGTAATGGATGCCACCTTGAAATGGAACCCTTTCAGCTATTGAACTGCATGCTGCTAACATAAACAGTGCAGCACCATGGAATAATAAACAAGTCATCACTGCCCAATCACAGTCCTCTGCTGATTTCTGGGTACTGTTGAGGTCAAAATAGTTCTCTCGAAGGACATTCAGACAGCTTTACTTTGCTGCTTCAAGCAAGTGTTTGCCAGTGACTGCGAGCATCTCTCCAAAAGTCTCTAACAAACATGAACTTTGAAAAGAATGTTCTCTTACAGCCCCAATTCCAAAAAAAGTTGGGACACTGTGTAAACTGTAAATGAGATAATTTGCAAATCATGGTAACCCTATGTTTCATTGAAAATAGTACAAAGACAACATATTAAATGTTGAAACTGAGAAATTTTATTGTTGTTGTTTTTTAAATATATGCTCATTTTGAATTTGATGTCAGCAACATGTTGAAAAAAAAAGTTGGGACGGGGCATGTTTACCACTGTGTTGCATCACGTCTACTTTTAAAAAGACTGTAAATGTTTGGGAACTAAGGAGACCAATTGCTGTAGTTTTGAAAGAGAAATCTTGTCCTATTCTTGCCTGATATACAATTTCAGTTGCTCAACAGTTCGGGGTCTCCTTTGTCGTATTTTGTGCTTCATAATGCGCCAAATGTTTTAAATGGGAGACAGGTTTGGACTGCAGGCAGGCCAGTTTAGCATCCAGACTCTTTTACAATGGAGTCATGCAGTTTTAATATGCGCAGAGATAATACAGAGAGCTGGAGAGGCCACAGAGTGAAGCTGTTTTATGCACATATGATGCCAAATCTGGGTCACAATTTACTTTATTCATGACCACAGTTTTTGTATTTCAAAAAAGTTCTCAAAGTAATAGACTTGTGCCCACGTTTTTGGCTAATTTGTGCTCTTTTTTTGTCCTCAGGTCAATCAGGAAGAGCAGCTCAGTGGTGGCAGGGAGTCTCTGTCCTCTGTAACACGTGCAGCTGCCAGAAGTCGAGCCATCCAGAGAAAGAGAGAGGAGATAGAGGAGGTAAAGTGTGTGTGTGTGTGTGTGTGTGTGTGTGTGTGTGTGTGTGTGTGTGTGTGTGTGAAAGAGGCAGATAAAGAGATTGACTGTGAAGTCCAAACAGCTTTATTGTAAAAAAAAAAAAGTAGGCTACATATATTTAAAAAAAAAAACCAACCCTCTTTTATAAACATGTAACAGTAGCAGGCAACAAGGCCTTGATGATTGAAAGCATTTCACTCCTGCTAGTCAATTCTGCACCAAGACTTTTTTAAAATTTTGCTCTGGTGAACAGCAAGCAGAGCACATAGGGCTATGACTCAGACAGCAGAATGAAAATTACACTACACACACACGCACACACACACTCTCTCTCTCTCTCTCTCTTTCTCCCTCTGTCTTCCAATCTCTATGGTTACCACAAGGCCGACAGTAGGTGCTGTTTTGAATTGGTGTCGTAGCAGGTAGGAGCAGCCGCTTCGCACAAACACACGCACCCATCCAACCACCCACACACACACACACACACACACACACACACACACACAGAGTTGCCTTACTATATTTGTGAGGACCTTCCACTGACTTAATTATTTAATTCAGCTAATTAATGCTATGCCTACATCTAAATCTAACCCTCACCTTAACCTCAGTAACCAAAAGGAAATATTTGTTGCTTTTATTATTATTATTATTATTATTATTATTAAATATCTATCTATCTATCTATCTATCTATCTATCTATCTATCTATCTATCTATCTATCTATCTATCTATCTATCTATCTAAATAAATAAATAAAAGGTGCAATTTTTTTTCCTTTTGTGAAAAAGCAGTTTTCATCATGGCAACCAGCCCACAACAGCCCGCAATGATCATATATTCCTTTGGTCTCCACTAGGATATGAAAACATGCACACACACTCTCTCTCTCTCTCTCTCTCACACACACACTCCATCTGATCTTACTGTATACCACAGGTCAGGCTGAGGTGCTTTTCTAAGGTGATCTGGTAGCTGGTAGGTGCACCTGGTATCCATAAAAGACACACACGCGTACAACACGAGTGCAGATTGCACCATTCTGTGCTATTTTATGTAACTTGCTGTGTAATGATATTACATAACACGGATTATTACGAACGTCACACCAGAAAACATGTATAAATACAATGTCATAATCATTCCATTCATTATATTCATTGTATTCGCTCTGCATCCTGACTGTACAATGTATTTCAATATACACTTACTGGCCATTTTATTAGGAACACCTGTTCCTCTGCTTGTTCACATGGTTGTTGGTGCCAGATGGGCTGGTTTGAGTATTTCAGAAACTGCTGATCTCTTGGGATTTTCGCACACAATAGTATCTAGAGTTTATACAGAATGGTGCGAAGAACAAAAAAAAAAAAAAAGTGAGGAGCAGCAGTTCTTCAGGCAGAAATGGCTTGTTGATCAAGCTGACAGGAAGGCTGTGGTAACTCCAGTAGCTACTCTTTGCAACTGTGGTGAGCAGAAAAGCAACATAAAAGGCACAACATGTTGAACCTTGAGATGTTTGGGCTACAAAAGCAAAACGCCACATCAGATTCCAGTCCTGTGAAAAAAGAAAAAAGAAAAAAAAAACCTGGAATCTGAGGCTACAGTGGACACAGGGATAGCAAAACTAGACAAAAAAACATGACCTGATCTGGTGACTCTTGATGTCTGCTGCAACATGCAGATGACAGAGTCATCTCTAACTGGTTGTGTGAACAAGACAGTGAGTTCAATGCACTTCACTGGATTTCTCAGTCATCAGATAGAGCACATTTGACTACTGCACCAATCAAAAGTTTGTATACCCCTACTCATTCGTAGGTTTTTCTGTATTTTGACTTCTTTCTACATAGTAGAACAATACTGAAGACATCAAAACTGTGAAAGAAGACATGGAACATATATGGAATTATCTCATCTCATTATCTCTAGCCGCTTTATCCTTCTACAGGGTCGCAGGCAAGCTGGAGCCTATCCCAGCTGACTACGGGCGAAAGGCGGGGTACACCCTGGACAAGTCGCCAGGTCATCACAGGGCTGACACATAGACACAGACAACCATTCACACTCACGGTCAATTTAGAGTCACCAGTTAACCTAACCTGCATGTCTTTGGACTGTGGGGGAAACCGGAGCACCCGGAGGAAACCCACGCGGACAACATGCAAACTCCGCTCAGAAAGGCCCTCGCCGGCCACGGGGCTCGAACCTGGACCTTCTTGCTGTGAGGCGACAGCGCTAACCACTACACCACCGTGCCGCCCTATATGGAATTATGTGGTAAACAAAAGTGTTCAAAAGACAAACAAAATATGTTTCGTATTTCAGATTCTTTAAAGTAGCCACCATTTACCTAAATGACGCTTTGCACGCTATTGCCATTATCTTAACCAGCTTCATGAGGATGCTTTTCAATTACCGTAACAGGTGTGCCTCGTCAAAAGTTAATTATTGCAATTTCTTGCCTTCTTAAAGCATTTGAGATCAAACAGTAAATAGTAAATAATAAAAATATACAGTAAATAGCCCTATTCCACAACTGTAGTAATCCATATGATGTCAAGAACCGCTCAACTAAGTAAAGAGAAACGGCATCCGTCATTACTTTAAGATGTGAAGTGACTCTTAATGAATAAAAATAAAAAAAATAAATTGATTATAACATTATAATAAAAGACTTGTGATATAATTGTGCAGCTGACAAATCTACAGTAATTATCTGATGCAATCATGTCAACATGGACCAGAATCCCAAAAGAATGTTTCCAACACCTTGTGGAATCTATGCCATTAGGAACTGAGACCTTCCCAAGGGGGTTGTCCTACCCAGTATGAATACGGATTTCCTACTAAAGTGTCCAGTTAGTCTACAACTGTGACATAAAATATTTGAGATATTGTGTGGGATTGGGACAGAGTGTGAGTTGGCATTCAGTCAGTGTGAAATTGTATGAAAGGTCACTCAGTAATTCTTATGAATTAGTAATTTGCGTGGATGTGCATGACTGTGAGTAGAGGTGTGTGTGTGTGTGTGTGTGTGTGTGTGTGTGTGTGTGTGTGTGTGTGTGTGTGTGTGTGTGAATGAATGTGTGTGCACAATCCCTGGTGACTGGACGCTGAGCGTCTCTCTGTCCTCTGCACATTTTCACACTCTTGCTGTTCTCTTCATAATCTCAGGAGTGATGATTCCCAAAGTTCCTCGCTGATAATTGGGTGAAGTGTGTGTGTGTGTGTGTGTGTGTGTGTGTGTGTGTGTGTGTGTGTGTGTGTGTGTGTGTGTGTGCATGCTTGCGCATATAATCGTTTAATCAGAGCTATCTTTAGCTTGCCTGCTTAGAGATGAACAGTTTTGGAGAGAAGGAAAATGCTCAGAAGAGAACAGATGTTTTCCCTGAATGGGAACCTGGAGAACTGTATAGTAATTTCAAAGAGTGATGACCATAGCCCTCTGGGAAACATGCATTGTATGATTAAATATATTTTAGTACAACTTTAAAAAAAACCTTAAGATTAAATATCTTGTTTAGATCTCAAAAATAGCTCTCAGGAAAACAAAACCTGTTATGCTAATAGTCATTTTGTGCTAGGTTATACAGTGTCTTGCAAAACTATTGATCCCCCTTGGTGTTTGTCCTGTTTTGTTGCATTACAAGCTGGAATTAAAATGTATTTTTTGGGTGGTTAGCACCATTTGATTTACACAACATGCCTACCACTTTAACTCTTTACCTCTTAATGACGACATATGACGACCCTGTGTATATCCCTAAATGACGACATATGACAACCCCGTGTATATCCCATAATGACGACATATGATGCCTTGTCTAAAACCTTGTCAAAGCCTTGTCTTTAGACTTTTTTTCTTGTAAATATGTTCTCAGGGTGAACAGTATATACATATACAAGGGTGGCTGTAGCAACTGCTTTAAGGGGTAAAGAGTTAAATGTGCAAATTGTTTTTTATTGTGACAAAAACAATAATTAAGATGAGAAAACAGAAATCTGGAGTGTGCATAGGTATTCACTCCCTTTCGTATTAAACCCCTAAATAAGAGCTGCTCCAACCAATTCACTTCATAAGTCACATAATTAGTTGATTAAGATCCACCTGTGTGCAATCAAAGTGTCACGTGATCGGTCACATGATGTCTGTATAAATCAACCTGTTCTGGAAGGACCCTGACTCTGCAACACTACTAAGCAAGCAACATGAAAACTAAGGAGCCTCCAAACAGGTCAGAGACAAAGTTGTGGAGAAGTATAGATCAGGGTTGGGTTATAAAAAAATATCCCAAACTTTGAATATCCCAGGGAGCACTATTAAATTATATTATTATAGCAAAATGGAAAGAATATGTCACCACTACAAACCTGACAAGAGAAGGCCGCACACCAAAACTCTCAGACCGGGCAAGGGGGCATTAATCAGAGATGCAACAAAGACACCAAAGATAACACTGAAGGAGCTGCAAAGATCCACAGCGGAGATGGGAGTATCTGTCCATAGGACCACTTTAAGCTGTACACTCCACAGAGTGGGGCTTTCTGGAAGAGTGGCCAGAAAAAAGTCATTGCTATAGAAAACACGTTTGGAGTTTGCCCAACAGCATGTGGCAGACTCCCCAAACACATGGAAGAAGATTCTCTGGTCAAATGAGACTAAAATTGATCTTTTTGGCCATCATGGGAAACGCCATGTGTGGCACAAACCTAACACCCTGAGGACACCATCCCTACAGTGAAGCATGGTGGTGGCAGCATCATGATGTGGAGATGTTTTTCATCTGCAGGGACAGGAAAGCTGGTCAGGACTGAAGGAAAGCTGGATGGCACTAAATACAGGGCAATTCTGGAGGAAAACCTGTTTGAGTCGGCCAGAGGTTTGAGACTGGGATGAAGGTTCATGTTCCAGCAGGACAATGACCCTAAACATACTGCTAAAGCTACACTGAAGTGATTTAAAAGGAAATATTTCAATGTCTTGGAATGGCCTAATCAAAGCCCAGACCTCAATCCAGTTGAGAATCTGTGGCATAACTTGAAGATTGCTGTACACCAATGCAACCCATCTAACTTGAAGGAGTTGGAGCAGTTTTGCCTTGAGGAATGGGCAAAAATCCCAGTGGCTAGATGTGCTAAGCTAATAGAGACATAACCGAAGAGACTTGCAGCTGTAACTGCAACAAAAGGTGGCCGTACAAAGTATTGACTTTGGGGGGGGTGAATACCGATGCACATTCCAGATTTCTGTTTTTTCATCTTAATTATTGTTTTGTCACAATAAAACAACAATTTTCACCTTTAAAGTGGTAGGCATGTTGTGTAAATCAAATGGCACTAACCCTCCAAAAATCCATTTTAATTCCAGCTTGTAATACGACAAAACAGGACAAACACAAAAGGGGATGAATACTTTTGCAAGACACTGTACATTCATTCGTTATTAAACAGCCAGATTTGAGCTTACAGGGTTGTAAGTTTCTCTTTGTGAGTTGTTGCTGGTAGTCACACAAATCCACTTTTAATTGTTTCAGGAATTTGATAAAAAGAAGTAACCTTGAAGTGTAGGACCATGTTCTCTAAGGCATAACACATGATTGGCCTTGTTGCTACAGGAAAATAATCCATGCTGCCATGGTGTGATACAGCCTGACACGAACTGGATTATTTTCCTAGAACAGCACAGCCTGCAATGTGTTATTATACCCCCAGCTCTAAGCCTAACTCCACTTACTATTTAAAAAATGCTAAATAGTTGGCAAGAAGCTGAGATGGGGGTGAGGAGGGGCTGAGGAGGGAGGCAGGGCAGGGAGGGTGGGCGTGGATATACCGTATGAGGTAGGAGTTGCTCAGAGTGTCAATCAACATATATTTGAAAACGTTTACAGTTTCATAGACTCCCACTCTCACAATGTAGAGAAGTACCAAACTATAAATTCTATGTCAGCATCGGCCTTGCAAGGTGCAAGATGATTTTAACCAGTAGATGGCATTCTGAGCCATTTTCAACCCATAAAATGCAGATTTCTAATAAAAATAGTCATTTTGTCAATATGAAAACCAGCACTGATGTGTTTCATCACAGTTCAGTCATATAATTTAGTTTACAGCTCAAAAAACACACTTGAAACTAATTGGCCTTTCGATTTCATAAAATTGGTGAAATTTAATTCCCTCTGAAATTTGGTCATTGTGATATATGTTTATTTCTCCAATATCTAAATAAATAAACAAAAAATAACCCCTAAAACCTAGGCCATTCTGTGGCTGGGAAGTTATTTAATTTGAGGGAATTCCTTAACAAATAATGTGCATGAAATCGCTTGCTTCGCGCAGTCAAGCAGACAGAGGAAGTCTGTGTGTGCATGTGCAGGTTTACCTTCTTCTTCGTCTTCTTTTGGGTTTTACAGCAGCTGGCATCCAGTGTTGCATTACTGCCATCTACAGGTTTACCTTTGACCGTGCACTGACAGTTATATCATTCTGTCGCTAAACGAACAGCTGATCACACCGAAGTGCTTTCTGACCGCCGATATTTATTAGTTTGGTCCTGCGTTTCCTTTCCTTTGCAACATAAAGCCTTTTCTTCTTGCTTTCTGTTACTGTAGTTGGTCTTTTCAGTTTCATTCACGTCCTCCAATGTTGTCTCCTGTTTCAAATTTGTATCCCACAATACCTTGTGTGAACAGGGAAAGCCCACCACGTGATGCATGACGTAGTATCTTGTATTGCGTCATGGTGAAGCAGGAAAAAATAGCGGAGAATTTAGGGCCATGTGGCCCTAAATTCATTAATTGTTATATTTAAAAAAAAAAACACTAATAAAATTGGAAGTCTGTGATTCGAATTCAGTAGCTTTCGGTCCACTAAACAAAAATAATTGGGTGTCAGGGAAAATTCATTTTATGACCTGCACTTGAAAAATCTGAAAGGCAGTCTACCTTTAAGTATGCAGTACTTCTTTAAAGAAAACATTTCGCAAATAAACAAATTTACCTAAACGTCAATCTTTATGTCTGTCCTTTATAAAAAAGCTACACGTTGAATTTGTTCTTAACGATATAATCACAAAAGTGATTAAAATAGATGGGACTATTTTTTGTCAGGGAGGCCGCCATAACTCTATCGTGTGTGATGTAATTTTCCGTGAGCACAGCGGAGGTGTACAAATGCATGTTATACTAGACTACAGTATAATATTATGGCCGAGTGTGACTTCTCGGTCAATTTGTTTGTTTTTGTCCACAAAAATTATGGCAATAATTAGAATTGCAGTATTAGAAAAGGAAACAAAATAAAGTAGTGGCTCGTTTATTGGCTGTTTATTTAAAAAAAATATTTACCTGCTTATCTTCGATCCGTTTGATGCATGACACAGTGTGCTGTTGTGCTGCCGGCATTGGTGTTTTGTAGTGATCGTGTCTGGCTTCTGTTGTTGTTTCTGCCTTGTGTCTCACTTCTTCCCAGTGATTTTTTATACAAGTCCTCCACAAAACAGTCTTCTGTAAAATGCGCTCACTGAACAATTTCCTGCTTTTTCCAGGAGTAAAGGTTTCTCGCTTTACTTGATGAAGCCACTCGGTCAATCTGCTTGGATCCGGGACGGAATGAGGAAGACGTGTGCAATCCTATGTTGTGCAGCGCCACCCTCATTTTTGTCTCCTGATATATCCATGTATCTGGCTAATCCAGTATGGCCGCATCCAGGGAAATGGCCCAATGGACCGATGTTACAACTTTAACATGTTTTTTAAACTAAAGTCAACTTAATTTTTCTCATCTGTTATCACTTATGTGTACAGTTGTTGTCAGAAGTTTCCAAACAGTGACTTGAATGTCATCTTGGATATGAATGTCATGGCAATATTTGGGCTTTCAGTAATTTCTTTGAACTGTTCTTTTTCTGTGGCAGAATGATTGTACAGCATACATCTTTAATTAAAAAAAAACACTGGAATTTGGTGCACAAGTTTTAATTTTCTTTGGGTTTTCTGAAATCAACACAAGGTCAAAATTATACATACAGGCTCAAAAATGTACATACGCTCACTTAGATTATTAATTCAGAGGTGCTGAAACTTCCAAGGGGCGGCACTGTAGTGGTTAGCACTGTCGCCTCACAGCAAGAAAGTCCGGGTTCGAGCCCCGTGGCCAGCAAGGGCCTTTCTGTGCGGAGTTTGCATGTTCTCCCCGTGTCCGCGTGGGTTTCCTCTGGGTGCTCCGGTTTCCCCCACAGTCCAAAGACATGCAGGTTAGGTGACTCTAAATTGACCGTAGGTGTGAATGTGAGTGTGAATGGTTGTCTGTGTCTATGTGTCTGCCCTGTGATGACCTGGCGACTTGTCCAGGGTGTACCCCGCCTTTCGCCCGTAGTCAGCTGGGATAGCTTGCCTGCGACCCTGTAGAACAGGATAAAGCGGCTAGAGATAATGAGATGAGATGAGATGAGATGAGATGAGATGAGATGAGATGAGATGAAACTTCCAAAATGTCTCTTATCTTGCCAAGGCTGAGGTCTCTTAACTTTCTGTTAGTGATCATGATTGACTACAGCTGGTAGCTTCTCTGTGCCTTCATAAAAAGGGTTTGTTTACAGCACTCATTGGCTTGACCAACACACAGTAAAATGGAAAAGTCCAAGGAAAGTTCTCAGTGCAGATCTGAGAAAGAGGATCACAGATATACACAACTCCGGAATGTATCTTGGAGCCATTTCTAAACAACTGCAAATTCCAAGATCAGTTCGAACAATTGTATCCAAGTTACTGTGAGGTGTAGTCACTTTACCAAGTCACTTTGCTTCAAGAAAACCCAAACTGTCACCCTCAGCTGAAAGAAAATTGGTTTGGATGGTCAGGAGCAACCTGGGAACCACCATGGCACAACCCTGCCATGAACTGGAAGCTGATGGATCACTGTCTACAGTTCAGATCACCATGGACTAAGAGGCTGCTAACCAAGAAATAACCCCCTGCTCCAAAATTGACACCTTCAAGCTTAACTAAAGTTTGAAGCTGACCACACGGACAAAGAAAAAGCCTGCTGGAGGATAGCTGTATGGTCAGATGAGACAAAGATTGAGGTGTTTGGCCACAATGACCACCATGTACAGAAGGACACTGTACCAGCTGGTGGTAGGATCATCATGCTCTGGGGCTGTTTTGCTGCCAGTGGAACTGGTTCATTGCACAAAGTGGATGGAATAATGAAGGAGGAGGACTACCTCAGAATTCTTCAGCATAAACCATCAGAAACTTGAACACGACATGGGAGGTACAACAGGACAATGAACCCAAACACGCATCAGAGCTGGTTGTGGAGGATAAAGCAGGTTAACATTAAACTTAAAACAAGTCCTGACTTCAACCCTATTGAAAATATATGGACCGTGCTTATAAGTCGAGTCCATGCCAAGAATTTTTTTTTAAATTGAACTCTACCAATTCTACCATGAAGAGTTGTGAAATATCCAACCAGAATTCTGCCAGAAGCTTGTTCATGGTAAACAAAAATATTTGGTCAAAGTGAATCTTGCGAAGAGACATTTTACCCAAATTAGGTGTGGTGTATGTAAATTTTTGACCCTGTATGTATAATTTTGACCTTGTGTTGATTTCAGAAAACCCAAAGAAAATTAAAACTTGTGCACCAAATTCTAGTGTTTTTTAAATTAAAGATGGATGCTGTACATTCTGCCACAGAAAAAGAACAGTTCAAAGAAATTACTGAAAGCCATGATATTCATATCCAAGATGACATTCATGTCACTGTATGTAAACTTCTGACCACAACTGTATATATAAACATCCATTCTTTTACCATCCTCTCTTTTTTCTAAGCACCTACTTGGATTGGATGAGTAAACATATTCAATTCCTAATAGCCGGATCTACTGTCACAGTCATGTTGTTGTAGAAATTTAATCCATGCCTTCTGATTTGAGAATTCAGCAGTGCTGTGATATAATGTGGACTATATTACCTTAGTTTGGTTAGCACGAGTGTCAAAACTTTGATTCCCAATTATCTTAATTAACAATTATTCACCAAAGGTGAAGTGAATATCGGTGAATACTTACTTATGGTCCCTCTCACGTGTGAGAATGGGGGACCCTTCTATGTCGTCGTTCTCTACGCTCTTCAGCTCGTTTTTGCAGTCTCAACTCCGACAGTATTTTGCCATCGGAAACGAGGTTTCTCCATTTAGGTCGTTCCGCTGTAGCTTCATACCATTTATCATCAAAACCAAATATGGATAGGTCCTCTTTGATACAATCTTTCCACTTTTTCTTTGGGCGGCCGCGGGATCTTTTGCCTTTGGCGAGCTCACTAAAGAGCAGTTGTTTTGGTATCCTATGATCTGGCATCCGGCATACATGGCCTAGCCAACGGAGGCGGTTGCTCTGAATCATGGTCTCTATTGTTGTTGATTTAGCTCGCCTGAGGACCTCAGTGTTAGTTACATGGTGCCACCATTTTACGTTCAAAATCTGTCTCAGTGATCTTTGATGAAACATCTCAAGAAGGTGGATGTGGGAAGCAAGAGTGCTCCAGGTCTCGCTGCCGTATAGCAGGCATGGGAGGACGATGGCTTTGTAGACTGTAACCTTGGTGGTTATGGTGAGACCTTTACGGTCCCAGCACCTGCTCGAGAGTGAGTGGAATGCGGCTGCTCCTCTAGCAATTCTCCTCTTAATCTCAGCGTCAAGTGAGGCGTCAACAGATAGTTCACTGCCCAAATAGATGAAGTGGTTGGAATTGGTGAGTTGGTGGTTCTCAATAGTAATTGGTGGAGGATCTTCACATCCGAAGTGCATAACTTCAGTCTTGGGCTTGCTGATTGTAAGTCCCCAGTCGTTGCACGCTCCGTTGAGGGCGTTAACTGCGCTTTGCAGTAACTGTGCCGTTGCTGCGCAGTGTGCCGCGTCATCCACATACAGGAAGTCATCCAGTCTTGATTCCTTGGCAGCCTTAGTCTTCAGGCGTCTAAGGTTGAAAAGTTTGCCATCCAACTTGTACCTGATGTCAATTCCAAAGTTTCCCATGGATTTGTGTGCGTGGTGCAACATGAAAGAGAAGAACAGTATGAAGAGCGTTGGTGCCAGAATACAGCCCTGCCTCAGGCCCGATGAGACCTCGAAAGGTTTAGTCATCTCACCGTCCATGAGGACCTGGGCTTGCATGTCCTGATGGAAGCTACGAATTATGTTGACAACTTTAGGTGGTATTCCAATGCGCAGCAACAGTGCCCACAAAACCTCTCTTTTTACAGTGTCAAAGGCTTTGACTAGGTCCACGAAGACAAGGTGGACTTCTTGGTGCTGTTCGCGGCACTTCTCCAGTAGTTGTCTTAGGGCAAACATCATGTCCGTAGTGGAGCGGCCTGGCTGAAAACTACACTGGGCTTCTGGGATGAATGGCGCAATGGAAGGCCATACTCTGTTGAGGATGACACGGGCATATAGTTTCCCAACTATAGCCAACAGAGTAATGCCGCGGTAGTTTCCACAGGTGTAACGGCAGTTCTTTTTGAAAAGTTTGATGATTATGCCATTCTTGAAGTCCTTAGGTACTCTTTCCTCTATCCAGATGTTCATTAGTAGTTTGTGGAGTTCTGCAGCTAGTGCAGGGCCACCTGCCTTTAGGACTTCTCCGGGTATGCCATCAGGGCCGGGTGCTTTGCCTTGTTTAAGTTGTTTAAGAGCTTTGTTTACCTCCTCGATAGTCGGGTCTTGTTCAAGCTCGTGTATAACAGCTTCCTGGGGGATATCATCCAGGACAGACATGTCTGGTGTGCCTGGTTGGTTGAGAAGTGTACAGAAATGCTCTCTCCATCTTGCTAAGATGTCTTCTCTCTCAGTGAGGCGTGTTCCTTCGGAACTGTCGACTGGGTTGATGCCACCTGGCTTTCGCTGGGAGACAAGTCGAAGTGCTTCAAAGAAGCTTCTGGAGTTATGGCATTGTGCGTGTGACTTGATCTCTGCAGCTCTATCAAGCCACCACTGATTCTTCATCCTTCGGAGCTCACGCTGGCAGAGGTTACAGGCTGAGCGATACCGTCTGCGGTTCTCAGGTGTTTCATTTTGAAGGAGGGCTTCAAAACAGTGTTGTTTCTTCTCAAGCAAATCCTTGATGGTGGGATCATTTTCGTTAAACCAGTCGCGGTGGTTACGTTTCTGCAATCCAAGAATCTCCTTCGAGGTGTCATACAGAGTGGATTTCAGATCTTGCCAGCATTGTTCTAGGCCCACTGAGTCAATATTTGGGAGGCGTGAGGCGATGGCTTCTTGCAGTTGTTGTTTGATCTCAGGTACATCGAGGCGCGCGGTATTAAGGCGGGGAGGTATATCACTGTGTCTGCGCTGGGTGGAAATGTGAAAACGCAGGTTAAGCCTTGCGCAGACCAACTTGTGATCGGTCCAGCAATCCGCGCAATGGTGTACTCTAGAATCTGCAAGGTCACTCCTGTAGTGTTGTTTGATAATGATGTAATCAATCATGTGCCATTTCAGGGAGCGTGGGTGTTTCCAGGTCCCCTTGTGTATATCACGGTGTGTGAATACGGTGTTAGATATAAGGAGGCCGAACCTTGTACAAAGTTCTAGGAGAGTCACCCCTTGTGCGTTTTCGTTTCCCAAGCCATTTGGTCCGATGACATTGGTCCAGGCTTCTGTGTTGGTTCCAACTCTGGCATTAAAGTCACCAAGGAGAAAGAACCTGTCACTAGGTGGAACCTCTGCGAGGACTGCTGTGAGTTGGTTATAGAAGAGCACCTTTTCTTCCATGGGTCTTTTAAACATGGGAGCATAGATGCTGATGAAGGTGGCATAGCAGTTCTTGTTGAGCTGTAAGCGCATGGTCATGATGCAGGAATTTATGCCCTTCCACTTTTCCACGAGAGGCCGGAGGTATGATTTCCTGGCAATTCCAACACCTTCCTGTCTTGGCTTATCGCTATCCCTCCCAGAGTGTAGGAAGATGTCATTTCCATCAGAGAATTCTCCTTCACCGGGGATCCGGCACTCACTGAGGCAGGCAATGTCGATGTTAAGTCTCCCCAGCTCGGAGGCTACTAGGGCGGAGCGGCGCTCAGGTGCTTGGCACTTCAGTGATGATGTATCTGACATGGTTCGAACATTCCACGATGCGACCTTGATCTTGGAGATATATTTGCTGCTGCGGCGTCTGGGCTGTTCAGGGTCAGGGGGTCCCAAGGGCTTTACCCTTGATCCGTCATCCTTGTGAAAACGCTGCCCGTCGAACCGACGCTGGTTGTGTAAGGTTCTTAATGAAGGGTCTGTAGCGGGTATGTGGTTTCGCTGCAGTGGGGGTGCTGGCCTCGCTGCAGCTAGCAAGCAGGCTGCCCAATTCTGTGCCTGCGTCCTTCTGCCAGTGGACACATAGAGTGGACTCGCAAGAGACGCAAATCACCATGTGTATAGCTGGAGAAGCGGTCAATTAGTTGGGTCAGTGGGCTGACCTCGGCTTGAGCTGACCCAGGCAAACTGGCCGTTCCGACTGTTGCCCGAGTGGGCGGTAGTCTCTACGCCCTTGGCCGTTTCGACCGGTATCCAGGTGTTATAGACTGTGGTCTCTACGCCCCTAAGATTGTTGCCCAGTACCTTGTTCCATAACTGACGGTTGGCCTCCTGCATGGTGGCTCTTCCCCTCAGGCGTTATGGTACCTCCATGCATGCCAGGTGTTGGCATGCTGTGGACTGTTTTTCGTCTGGACTCTCGCCTAAGACCGGATCCGGCATGGTTAAACCTGCCAGGGGTTGAGGCCCCCGCTGGCATGCGCCCTTAGGGTCCTAGAGACACTCAAGCTGCTACACCATGGCAAGGTAACAGTCCGATGTATCGGTGAATAATAACCGAGATAAAGTCAAGGTTATTATTTAAGTTATTCCATTAAATCGAGTCATACATAGCTGACAAGGCACATAGCGCCGAGTTGGCTATCAGCCAGGTACAACGAGATTGAGTGGAATAACTGTTTTATTCTATCCACATTCACTGGATTTTGAGAAACAGAGCACTGCTATTTTTATTTTTTGCAAATTCGATGAATAAAAACTTTATACAAAACATCCGACAAAATCAATCCCGTTTTGAATGTAAACAAACTGGTGAAATGACAGTAGCAATTTGTGAAAAATGCTATAATAATAATAATAATAATAATAATAATTCTTGAAAAAAAACTTTCTTATCATCAAATACTTTTATTCCATATTTTGTTGCTTTTTTGTATTTTGGGGGGTTTTCTTCTTTAGGGTTTTTTAGTGGTTGGCAAACCAACTTAAAGGTGCATTACCACCACTGACTGGGCTGGAGTGGAGAACAGGAGATATGGGGGGGGACTGTATTCTTTTCGCTATTTCTGTTTTTTTTTTCAATACTTGCTAACAATTTTGGGGGTTTTGTTTTCGAGTAAAGATTTTATTTCGTCCTCGGTTGGTTCAGCAACATGCTCCGCCATTTTGTTTTTCTCTACTCACGGAATATGAGCTGATATCCTCATAGTAGAGTAGCCCATCAGAGTGCTCATATCCAGTGAATGTGGATAGAATAATCCCTGATATTCACTGATCTTGAGGTGGATACTTGTTTTAGTATAAATACGACACAGGTGATTATTTTTTTAAAAATTGTATTAAAAAATCATTCATTTCAAACTTCAAATGCGGCATGCAAATATAATAACAGTGCGGTGCAGACTTGTGTCACTTATCTATGCCGACTCACATGAAATACTTTGTTTTGAAATCGATAAAATAAATCACAATTCCACCTTACCTTTGAATAGTTTTAGACCAAACTTCAGAGCATCTTTAGTGCTTTTAGGAACAGCATTTTCTTTCTTGATTTGTAATTTTTCCTCACTTACGATGACTAAGCAATTGGCCGTCATTTTGCCGAGTGACTCGAGATGATTATCGAGAAATAGTCTGAATTTCTTGACCAGTCAGCACACATGATTTCCTATAATCTTACTTAGACTTAGACTTAGGGGCTCTCACGTCTTAAGACGCATGAGGCAGCCAAGGTTGTCCAGCTGTTTCTGTCTGCGGCTAGCCGCAACGCATCTCTCCATCCCTTGCTGACTGACCGGAGGTCCCTCTTGACCGACTGATGCCAGTTCATCTTTGGATGTGACCTCTGCCACTGCCTATGGAGGTTCCATTGGAGAACTTGGCTAGCAAGTCTTTCTGGCGGAAGTCTGACAACATGTCCCAGCCAGCTTAGCTGACATTTGCATATGATTGTTGACTCTGGCTGTTGACTCATTCGGGATCTTACTACTTTTCTATAATCACCTGTGTATTTATATTAAAACCACTTATTTCCAGTTAGAACTTTATAATACTAAATCTATGGTGTGTGTGTGTGTTTGTGTGTGCTGCAGGTTTATCGGCAAGACTGCGACACATTTGGCGTGGTGGTAAAAATGCTTGTGGCGAAAGACCCGTCACTGGAGAGACCCATCCAAACTTCGCTGAGGGAGAACCTGCGTGAGATCGGCCTGCGCTGTGTTGAAGCCATGGAGCAGTTTATCCAAGAGTATGACTCAAAAGAGCCTGGCACATCATCCCAGTCTCAGAATCACTGACACACACACACACACACACAGACCTGAATCTCCTGACGTAAATTTTGGACAATGCCGACAACCTCAGGCAGTAACCACAGAAGAAAAAAATGACCAACTACATCCACGATATAGTTTTTCACTGGCAATGCATTCATGAAGGAAGGTCTGAGACTTTAGGCACAGCACAGGATAATGACTTTGTAAAGCAGTGCCAGTGGAATAGTGCATTCTTCAGTCCTGTCTACATGAAGGGAGAAACTCAATACCCACACACATAGTTGTGTAAGAATCACAGGTACTCGATGTGGTAAATACTGCAGTAGCATTTCAGCTGTTCTCTCCAATGCTAGTGTGATAATGCCATAGCTTTAGGACAAATCTGTGTTAAAGAAGATCTGCTTCTTCCCAAACAAATCAGAATAAGCCTCCTGTATAAGGTGTTGTAAAAGCAAAAATGGCTCTGATTTAACTACTATTTTTAGATTTATGTTCATATCACCACTAAATATTAAAATATGTGTCATGAAACAGCTGGTAAAATGCCTCAATAAAACATTTCTGCATGATTTTATTCTTGAGCCAACTCAATTGCTTTTGCACCCTCAGGCAACCATGGTAAATTACAGAAAATGTCCAGATAAAGATGAGGCTTAAAGGCAGCTGTATGTGCTGTTTTATTTATTTTCCTCAGTCGTTCTTAAAGAATTTTAAAAATCTCTTAACCCTGTTTTATACAAAGCTGGATACACTGGGTTATATGTTTATTTTCTGTCATAGTGAAAATAGTTTCTTCCTCCTAAAGACTTCATTACTTCCTAGTTATTTACAGTGGTCCTCCATGGTATGAAGTTCTCTTCGAAAAGAAATCTTGTTGTGAAAGGTAGATGTTTTCAGGACTCCATATGAAATGTATATAACCTGTAGTAAGTAATCTATCTGTTTTGCTGTCTCTCTGTCAGTCTACTGGACCAGGCTATAGGCTTTGGTGACTTGAATATACTCACTTGCTTTTAATGATCGTAACCTTTTTTTTTTTTAAGGTAATACAGATTATTTCAAACGATCAAGTGCCAATATCATGTACTTATTGAAAATCAATGGTGAATACTTGAAATGCATGCAGAAAAGGTACAAGAAGTTGACTGTAAAAACACGTAGATGAGGTTGCACAGTTAATATTGCCATTTCACTACATTTTCAGTGAAGCTTTTCACCTATCAATGTTCTCATTTCTGTCTAAATAAAGATTAAGAAGCTTGTATGTGTACAATGCAGTTCTTATGCTTTGGGTCTGAGCACTCAGATTTTACCGTGAAGACAAAATTAGTGGTTACAGGTGGTATACAAACCACTTATATTGAATGTTATATTTCTACAGTTCACATTCAGTATGTTTACATGCATGCTAATATTCCACTATTATTCCGAATATTACAATGTTCGGAATTTGATATGGGCCGTGTAAACAGCATAAACAGCATATTCTGTTTGGATATTCCGAATTTGGCCTTATTCCAAATTTATCATTTTCCAAATAAGATATACGGGGTATGCCGATATCTCAATTGGGGTTTTTATGTCAATTTGTGGCACATGGCATATTGCTTGTTTATAGTTAGCTCTGTGCATTGTACACAAACGAACTAAACAATCAGAGTATGCATGGCTGCACACTCTGGGTGGCACAGTGGTGTAGTGGTTAGCACTGTCGCCTCACAGCAAGAAGGTTCTGGGTCTGGGTTCGAGCCCAGCAGCTGACAAAGGTCTTTCTGTATAGAGTTTGCATGTTCTCCCCATGTCTGCATGTGTTTCCTCTGGGTGCTCCAGTTTCCCCCACAGTTCAAAGACATGCAGTTAAGTTAACATAGGGTGGCCTTAGGCTGAGGTGCCCTTGAGCAAGGCACCTTACCCCCAACTGCTCCTCGGGCGCTGTTAGCATGGCTGCCCACTGCTCTGGGCATATGTGTGTTCACTGCTTCAGATAGGTTAAATGCAGAGAGGAATTTCATAACTATGTGTGATGAATAAAGTTGTTGTTCTTCCTCTTCTGCATGCTAACGGGAATCCATCCATTTTCCATAACCGCTTATCCTGTGCATGGCTGCGGGTAAGCTGGAGCCTATCCCAGCTGACTATGGGCGAGAAGCGGGGCACACCTTGGACAAGTTGCCAGATCATTGCAGGGCTGACACATAGAGACAAACAACCATTCACACTCACATTCACACCTACGGTCAATTTAGAGCCACCAATTAGCCTAACCTGCATGTCTTTGGACTGTGGGGCAAACCGGCGCACCCAGAGGAAACCCACACAGACACGAGGAGAACATGCAAACTCCACACAGAAAGGGCTAACAGGAATATTAGTGGAATATTAATTTCCATTTGCCATGTAACCAACTTTAGTAGGAACATTGCCTTTTTTGGAATAAGGGTAGAAACTGGAATATTTTGTGCAGGTAAAGTCGTGATTGACGTGTTTTAAAAATAAAAATTTCTCTGAGTGTCTTGTCCTTTGGCCATGGTTAACAAAGTCAAATTAGTCCAAATTTGCACTGAAATAATCATATGGAGCTGTGCCATTTGCTCACGTTTGACAGACAAGTCTTTTATCAGACTTGGGAACCTTTCATCACACATTTTTTCTAAGATCATTGCCCTTGACTCAATCTTTATTTTATTTTATTATGTAATATTTTTTTCATCCTCTCTAGTCCCTTAGGTGGTAGTTGGTGACAGGTGACAGATGGGTTGAGGGTGGACAAGGGTAGGTTTTATGGGTGGGTTGAGAGTGGGCAGGGGATTGCTGGGATGTAAAATATGTACATGTATTTCATTGAACTGCTGTTCTGCAATTTGTCTTTTTCTCTTTCCTGTGAAAAATTAAATAAACAGAGCATTCCCATGTGCACTAAAAATGACCATGTATTTTTTACCTTTATTTATCAGAGTTGTCCTTCACTGATGTTTCATGTAAGGATTCTGAAGTTATTTTATTGTAATTCATTAATTGTAACTTCCCTTAATATAGGGGCTTCCCTTGTACTCTTGATAACTATAGACTTTAAATTATTTAGCTGCTTATTTTTGGTGTATATATACAGACATTTGTAGTCAGTGGCGTGCACAGATAGACACGAGGTGGTGCTCAAGCACCTGCCCCTCTGCCCCTTTTGAATTTTTTTTTTACAGTTTACTGAGGCCAATGTCGACATGATCTTTTAGAAAAGCCGCGGCATTAAAAGCGTGTGTGAAAATAATGTCCCGATGTGTGCCCCCTCCGCACACACACCGGACCTCTGTCTCTCTTGCTCTGTCACATGAACAAGCGTGCAGTGCATTCAATGTGAGGTTGCAGCAGCATAGCGTCCTGGAAGCCACGGCCTTGTCGTAGCGCAGACAACACATCGGGCAGTCAGTCAGCTCTTCCCCTGCCCCACCAGCCAGGTAACACATGAATCCAGTGAAAATGTATTGTTTTGCCCTCTAAGCCCAAGCTGTAATTATTTTGTCGTGAAGTAGCCCATCGCATACAGAAACAACTGCACATGGCAGCCTTTGCCAGCTTATTTGCTCCCTTTCCATATGGCAAGGCAAGGCAAGTTTATTTATATAGCACATTTCATACACAGTGGCAGTTCAATGTGCTTTACAGAAGTAAAAGCAAAACAGTAAACAATAGAGAATAAAATTACATAAAATAAATGGAAAAAAATATAATAAGAATTAAACAATAGTAGAAATAAAATAATAAAATGAAGTAGAAGTTCAAATAGGGGGAGAAAAAAACTGAAGAAACAAACTGAACAACATTTTAAATGTAGCCTAAACCATTGAGGCAACCCCACTCTCCATCAATTCCGACCTGTTTTTATAACATCTCATCTCATCTCATCTCTAGCCGCTTTTATCCTGTCCTACAGGGTCGCAGGCAAGCTGGAGCCTATCCCAGCTGACTACGGGCGAAAGGCGGGGTACAACCTGGACAAGTCGCCAGGTCATCACAGGGCTGACACATAGACACAGACAACCATTCACACTCACGGTCAATTTAGAGTCACCAGTTAACCTAACCTGCATGTCTTTGGAGTGTGGGGGAAACCGGAGCACCCGGAGGAAACCCACGCGGACACAGGGAGAACATGCAAACTCCACACAGAAAGGCCCTCGTCGGCCGCTGGGCTCGAACCCAGGACCTTCTTGCTGTGAGGCGACAGTGCTAACCACTACACCACTGTGCCACCTGTTTTTATAACATGATTAAGAATATCACGTTATGCTAGTATGCACGCCGTTATGCAAATAAAGGAGAGCTCCGTTGAGCCCATTGAGTGTGTATATTTCGTTACAAATTTTAAGATGATCTCACGGAAATCTGTGAATAAACACAGTCTTGAGACTCAAGTCAGTGACGGGAAGATCAGACTTTCAGACTTTATCAGACTTTTTAAAGATGGAACTACAGAAAAATACCCAAAACTTTGATATGATTATGAACACAAGAGGAGGGTTAAATCTCAGACTTTTATAATAAGGTGTTCCACATGCGCAAAAAAGTGCCCTTTTTCCCCCCAGAGCACTTGCCCCCCAAAATGTCTGTGCACGCCACTGTATGTAGTACCCTTTACAATTATTGGCACCTCTTGTATCCACCTTTTGGTGAAGTAGCTTCATCTCACACTGAAAAAAATGAGAAAAATCCAACCGTTAATTGAAATAAATTTATTCAGAGAAAAACAAATCCCTCATCAAGAAATAATTATTTTCAACAAAAACACATGTGCCACTATTATTGGCAGTCCTGGGATTGATAGTGAACACAACATAACTGAAGCATGTTTCCCATTTAAATTGTACGTGTTTGAGTTGATTGGAGTGTGTAGGAACTTTCAAGCTGTAACCCATGACTTCCTGATGAACAGGGGTACAAATATGAGGTGACACAGAGGCCAAATTCCCTTAGTCCTCCATCAACATGGGAAAGACAAGAGAACACACAAACCAAATGAGGAAGAAATGTGTTGACCTTCATAAGTCAGGGAATGGTTATAAAATATAGCTACTCGCCTGAAAATGTCCATTTCTACTGTTAGGGAAATAATAATAATAATAATAATAATAATAATAAAAAGTGGACACCAACTGGAACTGTTACAAACTTGCCTGGGAGAGGAACCAATTTTATTTTGCCTCCACAAACAGTGAGGAGGAGGGTAAGAGAGGCAAAAAAAAAAAAATTCCCAATGATCACTGTTGATGAATTACAAGGAAAAGTAAAATCTTGGTCTCCAATCCAAAAGTAAAATCCAAGTCTCCAAAACCACCATCAGTCACCACCTCCATGCTGACAGATTATTTGGAAGGTATGCCAGAAAAAATCCTTTTCTGTCAATTAAACACAAACATAAGCACCTGAAGTTTGCGAAACGCTTCTACAACTTTGACTGGAACAGTGTTCTCTGGTCTGATATAACAAAAAAAAAAAATTTTTTTTGAGCTTTTTGGCAATAAACACTCAACCTGGGTTTGGTGTAAAAAGAAGGATGGCTATAATTAAAAGAACCTGACCCCAACTGTAAATATGGTGGACGTTCTGTGATGTTTTGCGGCTGTTTTTCCTCCAAAAGCCCTTGAAACCTTGTTAGGGTACACAGCATCATGCAATCCATGAAATACCAGGACTTATGAAATCAAAATCTGGCTGCATCTGCCAGGAAACTAAAACTGGTTTGTCATTGGATCTTCCAGGAGGACAATGATCCGAAGCATATGTCCAGATCAAGACAAAAACGGTTCGCTGAGCAGAGAATCAGGCTTCTGCCATGGCCATCTCAGTTCCCTGACCTGAACCCTATTAAAAACCTGTGGGGTGAGCTGAAGAGGAGAGAACACAAGAGAGGGCCGAGAACCCATGATGTGGAGAGATTGTATAAAGAGGAATGGTCTTAGATGTCCTGCTCTGTATCTCCAACCTTATAAAATATTATAGAAGACTTGGTGCTGTTTTACTGCCAAAGGGAGGTTGTACAAAGTATTAAATGCAGGTGTGTCAATAATAGTGGCATATGTCTTTTTGCTGAAAATAATTATTTCTTGATGAGGGGTTTGTTTTTCTCTGAATAAATTTATTTCAATTAAAGGTTGGATTTTCCTCTTTTTTTCAGTGTGAGATGACTTCACCAAAAGCTGGATTTTTTCCTCACTATTTTTACTCATCTTTACATGGGGCGCCAATAATCATGGAAGGAACTGTATGTATACAGTGGTGCTTGAAAGTTTGTGAACCCTTTAGAATTTTCTATATTTCTGCATAAATATGACCTAAAACATCTTCAGATTTTCACACAAGTCCTAAAAGTAGATAAAGAGAACCCAGTTAAACAAATGAGACAAAAAAATTATACTTGGCTATTTATTTATTGAGGAAAATGATCCAATATTACATATCAGTGAGTGGCAAAAGTATGCGAACCTCTAGGATTAGCAGTTAATTTGAAGGTGAAATTAGAGTCAGGTGTTTGCAATCAATGGGATGACAATCAAGTCACATCAAATCAAGTTTATTTGTATAGCGCTTTTAACAATAAGCATTGTCGCAAAGCAGCTTTACAGAATTTGAACGACTTAAAACATTAGCTAATTTTATCCCTAATCTATCCCCAATGAGCAAGCCTGTGGCGACGGTGGCAAGGAAAAACTCCCTCAGATGACATGAGGAAGAAACCTCGAGAGGAACCAGACTCAAAAGGGAACCCATCCTCATTTGGGCAACAACAGACAACATGACTATAACATTAACAGTTTTAACATGAAGTCAGTTTCACTGATGTTATAAACTCTTCATTGATGGAAACTTGAGTGCAAAACTGTTCATGACAACTGCAGTCCTAAAGTTAGCAAGTCAACTGTAGTTCTCAGCCATAAAAGCATTACTATAAGTGTCCAGAGCGTCTTCCAAGTGTGACTTTCAACTGTCCATATGAGGCCGTCCTCCACAGGAGCGATGTGATGAGACTCCAACCAGACACAGGGCACCAGGATGGATCAGGCAGGTCCGAGGAGCAGAAGAGGTTAGCATCTCGATCCCAGGACTGACATGTAACTCAGAGGGACAGATTGGGGGGGAGAGAGAGAGAACACACAGGTTGTTAGGTATGCCCAATGTCACCGGAATAAGTAGGAACAGTATACATATTGCACTGAGTACAAGCAGGGACTCCGGCAAAACTAACTATGACAGCATAACTAAAAGGGGAGAGCCAGAAGGTAACACAGGCATGAGGGAGCCCCAGGATATAAAGCAGCCAGCTACTACACCGTCAACAAACTCGAGTGAGCAAGCGAGTGAGGGACTGACAGCATCCATACATCCCAGTTTACTAAAACACTGTCTGAGGACCCTCCAGATCTACTCCTTTACCTCATAAACACCATTAACAAAAGGCTTGACTAAACACATATGTTTTCAGCCTAGACTTAAACGCTGAGGCTGTGTCTGATTCCCGAACATTACTTGGAAGGCTGTTCCATAACTGTGGGGCTTTGTAAGAAAAGCCTCTGCCCCCTGATGTAGCCTTCACTATACAAGGTACCAGCAGACAGACTGCACCTTTTGATCTAAGTGGGCGTGGCGGGTCATAGAGGACCAGAAGTTCACTCAGGTACTGTGGCGCGAGACCATTCAGTGCTTTAAAGGTCAATAGTATTATTTTATAATCAATACGAAATTTGATTGGGAGGTGTGAGTGGGCACCCTGTTTTATTTAAAGAACAGGGATCTATCAAAGTCTGATCTTCACAACACATGTTTGTGGAAGTGTATCATGGCACGAACAAAGGAGATTTCTGAGGACCTCAGAAAAAGCGTTGTTGATGCTCATCAGGCTGGAAAAGGTTACAAAACCATTTCTAAAGAGTTTGGACTCCACCAATTCACAGTCAGACAGATTGTGTACAAATGGAGGAAATTCAAGACCACTGTTACCCTCCCCAAGAGCTGTCAACCAACCAAGATCACTCCAAGAGCAAGGCGTGTAATAGTTGGCGAGATCACAAAGGACCCCAGGGTAACTTCTAAGCAACTGAAGTCCTCTCTCACATTGGCTAATGTTAATGTTCATGAGTCCACCATCAGGAGAATACTGAACAATAATGGTGTGCATGGCAGGGTTGCAAGGAGAAAGCCACTGCTCTCCAAAAAGAACATTGCTGCTCGTCTGCAGTTTGCTGAAGATCACATGGACAAGCCAGAAGGCTATTGGAAAAATATTTTGAGGACAGATGAAACCAAAATAGAACTTTTTGGTTTAAATGAGAAGCATTCTGTTTGGAGAAAGGAAAACACTGCATTCCAGCATAAGAAGCTTATCCCATCTGTGAAACATGGTGGTGGTAATATCATGGTTTGGGCCTGTTTTGCTGCATCTGGGCCAGGACGGCTTGCCATCATTGATGGAACAATGAATTCTGAATTATACCAGTGAATTCTAAAGGAAAATGTCAGGATATCTGTCCATGAACTGAATCTCAAAAGAAGGTGGGTTATGCAGCAAGACAACGATCTGAAGCGCACAAGTCGTTCTACCAAAGAATGGTTAAAGAAGAATAAAGTTAATGTTTTGGAATGGCCAAGTCAAAGTCCTGACCTTAATCCAATCGAAAGGTTGTGGAAGGACCTGAAGCGAGAAGTTCATGTGAGGAAACCCACCAACATCCCAGAGTTGAAGCTGTTCTGTACAGAGGAATGGGATAAAATTTCTCCAAGCCGGTGTGCAGGACTGATCAACAGTTATCGGAAACGTTTAGTTACAGTTATTGCTGCACAAAGGTCGTCACACCAGATACTGAAAGCAAAGATTCACATACTTTTGCCACTTAAAGATATGTAATATTGGATCATTTTTCTCAATAAATAAATGACCAAGTATATTATTTTTGTCTCATTTGTTTAACTGGGTTCTCTTTATGTACTTTTAGGACTTGTGTAGAAATCTGATGTTATTTTAGGTCATATTTATGCAGAAATATAGAAAATTCTAAAGGGTTCACAAACTTTCAGACAACACTGTATTTATATCTACATTAATTTTTATACTAATTTTGTGCAATAGAATGGACATTCACCTGTTCATATGTCATGTTCAGGAACAAACTAATGTTAATGGCGCTAAAATGCCTGGAGAGAACGTCCCTAGGATTGTCCGCTTTGCTTATACAGACTTCTCGTGCAGCAGGAAAAAAATGCACTGCTATCAGGGCTTTACAATAACTTTTTTGCTCACCAGCCACTGTGGCTAGTGGTTTTCCCAAGTCACTAGCCATTCAGCCTTTTCACTAGCCACAATTTTGTTGCCAGGAAATCGCAGTTTTTTCTTCAGCATGATACGTTAAAGTTTGGAAGATCTAGATTTAATTATGAATGGCAGCGTATAATGTATCTCTACAGTAGCACTCAAGTATTCAGTGCTGTGAAGGTAGCTCCCTATATGAAAACATGCAACCAGTTCAGACAAAAATATAAACAGAGTATTCTGTTTATTGAACTCAAATTCAAGCCCCTTACAATATGAAATATCGGATAACATGAAAAATAACATTCAGTACAACTGAACTGATTCTAATATTAAAAGTCCAATTCAAAACATTTATCATTGAAAAACATTTGATGTTTTGATATGCAAGTATTATGTGTATTATCAAGCATTATTATGTATATTATGTATTATCTATTAATAGTGTGTGTGTGTGTGTGTGTGTGTGTGTGTGTGAACATGTGTAGAGAGAGACATTAAATGTCCTCATTACATTCATTATCAGATGAGTCTGAATGGTCCATGAAAAATGGTCTTCATGACCTGAGGCTTCCAGCATGCCGTAAGTTGATAGCTGGGGCGGATCAACTTCTTTCCAATCGCGTGAACGTTTCTAAACAGCAGCTCCATCCTCTCCAGCTCAGTCGACTTCATGACAGCCAGGGACTTGAAAGCAATGCTGTCCTGTAGTAAACCAGCCGTCTCCGCCTGTTTTGATGTTATAGTACCGATGTGTGCATTTAACCTTTCGTGGTCCTTTATAGTTTCGAGTTTAAAATTACTGCTGCCTGTCTTTGCCAGACTTTCTACAGTCTTTGCAGTACATGGTATTTTCGGTTTTGCTATGAACTAGCCAATCTCACCCGAACTTCCATTTGTCATTGAACTGTCTTATCTTCCTATTAGCGTCTTGTTCATCTGCATGGCCGCAGCCAGCTATGAGGCCCTTGCGGTCCGGACCTCGGTCATTTTTAAGAGCTGAAAATACATTTGTACGCTAAATATTCAACTGGATAAAAAAATAAAGAATAATATTAAAACGTCTCCATAAAAAGTGCATTGTTAATTATGTTAAACGTTGATTCTGTCTTGTGTGTGTGTTTCGTGCGCGCGGCTCTGAGACCAAGAACACAAAAGCGAATGAGTGCGTGACTCGCCAGAGGAACGCAGTGCAGTAGACATGTTTTTTCATGGTAACCATCAGCGCACTTTCATCAAGCTGTTCAATTTACATTTTCGAAGCGGCACAGTTGTAGCCTGCCTTGTTTGTGATTTAAAAAATAAATCATTCGATAAGCCAAAGCAATAGAGTGGAAAGTTTCAACTTATGTTTGCCTTGGATAACTTTGCCTAAAACATGGTGGTGTATACTGATTTTTTTTTCCCAGAATTTTTTTTTTGTGTGCAGGTGTAATGGATGCCAGATTGTTAATGTATCTTAGTTGCATAGGCTACATGGTTAGGGTATCTTTTGTCCTCATTGCTTGGGCCAGATCAAACCATTAAACACGCTTAAATTATTCTTACTCTTGCCACATACATGATTTTTTTTTTTCAAAACTGAGGATATTCAGTTCAAACACCATTAAAAGTAATTTCAGGAATAGATCTCGTGTGGCGTGTAATTCACCCCGCTCATTTAAATATGTCGAACATTTTTCGGCGCGCGCTTTGCGCATCACGGACCTCTGTGATTTTAAAATGCTGCTCCGGCCCTGCTCATCTCTGCCCCTTTTTTCCTGAGCAGCAGGGTTTGAAACTCCAGCTATATGCTGCCACATAGTGCGCTTGTCAGTCGTCAGCAACTTTGTTGCTTCGTTCATTAACCGCAGGTTACCGTATCACGGATTTTATCTGAGCCGTTAACGAACGTTCTAAACAATTCTAACATGTTGTCAGAATGTTTATGCAGGTGCTCATGGGAATTGCAGGCGTGTAATATTACAGTACATTGCAATGCGTTTATTATATCAGATGCCTTCAGAGAAAACTACAATTAAAATATACTGTCATACCACAGAATAACCCACCCGCCAAAGTGGCTAGTGGGACTAAAGTCATTACTAGGGCTGCGTACCGGTACTGTGTACCGGTACTGTACCATGAAAATCGATTCGGTACAGGTCCAAAATACCGGATCATGAAGTACCGGTACTGTACTGATATAAATTTACACCAAGTATATGCTTATTTTGTGACTGAAGATGCGTAAATCCTACCACAAAGATGAAAATTTAGCACTGGAAAAGACGTAAAATGGCACGCTGAAACTTGAAATCAGAGCCATCTTTGATTTGAGATCCTCTCGCCACAGTCTCACGAGACATTGCGAGAGCTTGGCTGATCCAGCGTTCTGATTGGTCAAAAAGACTCAAAAGCAGGTCAGCCATTTTTCCTTTGCTGGCATTGGTGGCCTTTGTTGCTTTGTGTAATTTTGCCGCGTAAGTTAAAGGCCGCGGACTGCGTGGAGTGAATTTGTTTGTCATGCCACGTGGGAAGACCAGTAAGGTCTGGGATCACGTAACAAAGCTTTCAGGGGGCCAGAACACAAGTTGTCTTGCTGTGAGACAACTTATGACTTTTTGTCCCAAGTTAACCAAGTGTGAGACTGAGAGGGTGACTGAGAAGAGAGGTAGGGAACCTAGTTATGTTAGGTTTTCTTTGAATAAAGATACTGACAAGTTGTCAACAGTTTATTAATGTTTCTGTCATTACTGAAGAAGTTCAGAAGAACACGTTAATTTGTCAAATCAAAAAGGAAAGTTCTGAGTAGCACAGATGAGTTGTTTTCTATATTGAATAAAGTCCTATGCAAATTCAAATAGTAACCTATTATTTTAATTTGTCTGCAAGCCAACAGTTTTGCGACACTGCCTATAGCTACGTCAGTTTAGGTTACACTTTCATATCAATGTCGCCTCTGAATGTGGAGGGAATGTGGAATGCGGAGAAACTACAAGTAACCAAATTAGACTTGGCATCAAACTGTCAAAAAGGTAATGGATCGGAGACTGAAGACTGAGTCAGTCAAAAGAAAAGCCCAAAAACATCTGATATGAGCAAGGACAAAGTGCAAAGACATGATGATTCTTTGAGAAAAAAAAGCAGCACAACCGGATCAATGTGGCCCCCAGTATGAGATTAAAACTGTCCAGTTTGGAGCCAGACATTGCTTCACTGATGTATCCGAATAAGCAGCACCATTCTTCCCATTAAGATGAGGACAACAATGAGTGAGCTGGCGATACTATTTGTAAATCTGTAATTTCATTAGTGTGTAATTTGTAATATACTGTTGAAATAGGCTCATTGTTTTTTGTCCAGGATATTTAGGGGGTGAGGTGGTTGGTGAAATTTTTTTTTTTTAATGGATAAAGTGGGCAGCACGGTGGTGTAGTGGTTAGCGTTGTCGCCTCACAGCAAGAAGGTCCGGGTTTGAGCCCCGTGGGCGGCGAGAGCCTTTCTGTGTGGAGATTGCATGTTCTCCCCGTGTCCGCGTGGGTTTCCTCCGGGTGCTCCGGTTTCCCCCACAGTCCAAAGACATGCAGGTTAGGTTAACTGGTGACTTTAAATTGACCGTAGGTGTGAATGGTTGTCTGTGTCTACGTGTCAGCCCTGTGATGACCTGGCGACTTGTCCAGGGAGTACCCCGCCTTTCGCCCGTAGTCAGCTGGGATAGGCTCCAGCTTGCCTGTGACCCTGTAGAACAGGATAAAGTGGCTAGAGATAATGAATGGATGGATGGATAAAGTGATCCTTGGTCTGAAAAAAATCTGAGAAACACTGCTTTAGTCCAACACAGTAGCAGAGATGGTTTCAGATAAAGACAACAACAGCCACCATCAAATGGTGCAGTTGGAGTCTTGTTCTTGGACTTGACTCAAAATTTTCTTTAATCACTTGGACTTGACTTGGACTTGAACACTGGGGACTCGAGACTGGACCCGGACTTGAGGTTTAGTGACTCGACTACAACATTGATCTGTGTCAATCCATCAAAACATCTGAACCAGTCCAATCATGACACATCTATAAAGTTACATTCAACATCAAAATCCATCCATCCATATGGCAAGAAATAAAGACCTAAGTTTATTGATAATTGAAATATTATTTAATTCGGATACAAGACATGAACTGGGGATACATGCAGTTAACGCTCTACAATATGATACAAATAATGCTTCTGAGGATACAAAATATAGAAATATTTAAGACTATATTTACATAACATTTACAATACTACAGCCATGACTTATATTACTTTTGAAAATCACTGTACATCCATGTAATTTAAAGATAACATTATTAAAATGTGGACTTTTGGGGGAAAAAAGTATATTGCATTTAAAACAGGACTATACCAAACATTGCTATCGTCAAAAGCAAAGGTAAGTTATTTTAATATGTCATTGATAGAACAGGGTGCAAGCAATTAGAACAATGGAAACAATAACTAGTATATGGGTCCAGATGGACTGGCTCTCAAATAGACAATAAAAGATAGAGAGACAGATTTAAAGAGCGAAAAAAGAAGAGAGAAATTTTACCTTGAAGCTGGGGCAGATACGATTTGCATTTAATACCAAGTCCCCTCAGTCTTCATTATCAGACTTCATAATCAGTATTGACAGATCAAGCCACATGACTGAGCTAGCAATCTTTCACTCCTTACACATACAGTAACACAAGTTTAAGACATTTCTGAATAAACAAGATTAGAATACAATTGTAATGAAAGCCAGTTATCATGGTAACCCTCCAGTACCAATTCTTGACTCTAAACAGTTCTGTCAGTACACATTCCCTTTTTTTTAATCAAACCACCAGTACATAGCACATCCTTATTGCACGTTTCTACAAGTGAACTTAAGTGTTCTTGAATATACCATGTTTAATGTAATATTCAAATTGTTCACACATGAAGTCATCTTGTGTCACAGTAAACAGAGAATATAATGTCCAGAAGGCATGATCAAGTTTTGTTGGTTATGATTTGATCATGCTTAAGTAAGATTACAATCTATTAAGTAAGTTATTTGAATAAAGTTACATACTCAGACATACTGACTGGCAGACACACAACCTGCATTATGAAATGATGCATTTCTTTGTGCCATCTTCTGTCACAGTAAACAGCGGAGATAAGATCCAGAGGACATCATCAAGTTTTTCTTGGTTATGATTTGATCATGCTTCAATAAGGTTACAATCTAGACACAAAGAGACACACCCACACCACACCCACACAGATACAAACGTTCTCTTATGAGATGATGCAATTCTTACTCTTTCTGCGTCTACGTGTGTGTAGCTGCGAGTGACCACCCATCAAAGTGGGACTATAACGCTGCCTCAACTCTTCGTTGTCAAGATAACGCACTTGCACTGGCCGAGGAATCGGTTCTCCCATAAAGTAGCCTTCATCATCGGATGCTTCTGATGAAGAAGAGCAGGTGGAGCAAAAGTGATCATCGCCTTCTGCCAGCTCTCCATACCTGCCCAAGTATTGGCCTAGTCTGGGACCTCCAGGGTCCTGCAAGGTCAAGTCAGATGTGGTTCGAGGGCAAGGCCTGAAAAACTGCTGCCTACATGCATAATTTCCCCCAAAAGGGTCATGTGACATCCTTGAGGGCATCCGCTGAAAGTCATCATGGAACCTCTGAACAGGGTCACTAGGATAACCCTGGTTTTCAGCAGCCAGATGAAGGGCATTATCTGAGCGTGAGCGGCGGGATCGATGATGGCCTTTGTGTCTCTTATGACTTTTACGATGATGCTGTTGCCTTGGTCGTTGTTGTCGTGGAGAGTCTTGTGTGTTAGCTCGCCGTGGTCGTGGTGTCATTGAATGAACATTTCCCATGCTCCCTGCCAGACCCATGCGACCTTTGGCTGGCTCATCAAAGCTGAGGCCTCTAGAAGAGTTCCAGTAGAGTTGTGGTGGGTACCTCAGTCTGACTGGCATTCCCAGATCAGCAAGAGGTCTTGGGACTGATGTCAGGGATTCAGTGCTGCGGAACTGCATGGACGAGTTTAAGGTACCCATAGCACTTTTCTCAGACACATTCACACCAGAGTCCTTGCTTAAGTCAGGCATTGAGAAGCGGGAAAGGTGCTCCTGGCGCCTTGTAGTCCCATCCAAAGAGTTTCCTAAATGGAGACAAAAATAATTTAATCTTTTCAAAGACAGATATTTGCCTTATAATGATCATGCCATAATAATATTTTTAACACTCATAGATCATGTTCAGAATAACTGAAACATACGTTACTAAGAATAGGCTGAGTGAGTATACCTGTGGCATAAGAAAGGGCCAGTGAGTCTGAAGACCCTCGTGGTGTCTGTTCAAGGGGTGTCAGTTCACCAAAGCTGGGGCCAATGTGATGTCTACTCCTTAGAAGAGGAGGCCTCATCTCCCTGGGGAAGCCTTGCACACTGACACTGCGCTTATCTAAGAACCCAGCACCATGACTAGATACTTCATTAAAACTCATCTGTGTCTTCAGTTTGGGTGGATGAAACTCAGATTCCTGCCCATGGTGCATCCAATTTTCATTAAAAGAATGGCCTCTGAGGGCTGCCATAACAGGTGGCTTCTTGGGATTATTCCCTGGTTGTTCCTTGTGCCAAGACTCTGGTGGGCTCACCACTTTGGGTGGTTGACTAGGAGAGGGAGGATATGGGCTCCGGATGCTACATTGGCTCCGTAGCTGATGGGGATTTGGGGAAGGGGAAGGATCTCTTTGATTGGACTCGTAGGAGTATGGCTCATCCCTGCTCATCCAGACAGACTGCTTGCGGTTCAGGCTTGGTGAACGACTTGGGGTCCTGCTTGGGGTTCTTGTTGGTGTACGGTTTGGAGTACGACTGGGAGCCGGGCTGGACACACTTAGCAGGTCCATTTGCACAACCAGGGAATCTGCATCCACTGAAAGCCGCTCACCTGTTGCAGATGCTGATCCAGATGATGGCTGTCTGCCGCTTTCTGCTTTGTTGTTCTTTGCTCCCTGCTTGCCAATTCGGACACTGCGGCGTGACTGGCGTGAACGGGCACTTTGAAAAGCAGAATCAGAGGAGTCTGACAGATCAGGCTCATCTCCCTGGCTGCAGATACGAGAGCAGTAGATGAGCCCTTGCTTTGGCAGAAAGGGACGACCCAGCAGAGATTGACGGCAGCGAGCACAGCAGAAACATTCTTCAGTGGCATGCCAATGTTGACCTTCATATGCCATTTGTCCTTGGTCTATGCCTAGGGGGACAGATATATATGAATTCCAGAGCCAAAACTTGTAATATGATGTCTTTTATGTGTAAAGGTGCATATAATAGAAAAGTGGGTCTGAAAGAGAAATAAATGTGCTTCCCTAACAAACATAAAATGTTATTTCTGGCTTTATTTTTCACCTAAGATCCATCCATCCATTATCTGTAGCCACTTATACTGTTCTACAGGGTCGCAGGCAAGCTGGAGCCTATCCCAGCTGACTACGGGTGAAAGGCGGGGTACACCCCGGACAAGTCACCAGGTCATCGCAGGGCTGACACACAGAGACAAACAACCATTCACACTCACACCTACGGTCAATTTAGAGCCACCAATTAGCCTAACCTGCATGACTTTGGACTGTGGGGGAAACCGGAGCACCCAGAGGAAACCCACACGGACACGGGAAGAGCGTGCAAACTCCAGACAGAAAGGCTCTCACCGGCCGCTGAGCTCGAACCCAGGACCTTCTTGTTGTGAGGCGACAGTGCTAACTACTACACCACTGTGCTGCCCATCACCTAAGATCATGTGCGCTATTTTTAAAATATGAAAATAATTCCTATTAATTGTTTCTTATTTTAATGTTGCTGTTCAGTCAAATTAAAAGTGCCTTTAATGATCACCATGTGTACTCTTCATGCCAATACCATGCCAACTCTTGTCAAAATTCTACTTTGACAATATTTTTTTCATGTCAATCAAATGTTCAAGACTGAGGATAACACCTAGGATGAACCATTTTCATTTATTCACCAGATAAATCAAGGAAAGATAAAGAGACTGTACAAAAACAGAGGCTACTAAAGGCAACCAAGTGTCTTTCTTTTGCTTATTTTCAATTATATAGACAGTGACTATATCTACGTAATGTACTGTACATGGAACGTTTTTGATTAGGATGTAGATTCCCTAACCAGTAAAGTTCTATTAATGGAAAAGGGCAACTTGTTTGCCTAGTTTGATAAAAAGGTCAAATTAGAAGTGATTACTGTATAATATACCTATATGTTTTCCACATGCATCACAGTACTCAGCATAGAGTGATTCGAAACAGTTGCAGCAGTGAGGCCGTCCCTCACGCATGATGTAGCGCTGGCCACCTAGTGGAGCCTCACATTCATAACAGCAGAAATGCCTCATGTGCCAGTGCCGTCCTTCCGCTTCTGTGCACTCATCTGCAAAGATAATCTATAGATATAGTAGGAAACAAAGTTAGAAAAAAGAAAGAAAAACCTTGATCATTAGATTCAAGATTCAAGAGAGCTTTATTGTCAATACATTCATATACAAGTCTATGGTGCATTGAAATACAGTTTCCTGTGCATTTATAGAGAAAATAAATTACAAAATAAGGTATATAAATCTCATCTCATCTCATTATCTGTAGCTGCTTTATCCTGTTCTACAGGGTCGCAGGCAAGCTGGAGCCTATCCCAGCTGACTACGGGCGAAAGGCGGGGTACACCCTGGACAAGTCGCCAGGTCATCACAGGGCTGACACATAGACACAGACAACCATTCACACTCACATTCACACCTACGGTCAATTTAGAGTCACCAGTTAACCTAACCTGCATGTCTTTGGACTGTGGGGGAAACCGGAGCACCCGGAGGAAACCTACGCGGACACGGGGAGAACATGCAAACTCCGCACAGAAAGGCCCTCGCCGGCCACGGGGCTCGAACCCGGACCTTCTTGCTGTGAGGCGACAGCGCTAACCACTACACCACCGTGCCGCCTAGGTATATAAATAATTATCTTTATTCTATCTACATTCACTGGATATGAGCAATTGCACACTCTGATAGGCTACTCTACTACTAGGCTATCAGCTTATATACCGTGAATAGACAAAAACAAAATGGCGGAGTGTGTTTGAACCAACCGAGGATGAAATAAAAACTCTGAAAACAAAACCCCAAAATATACAACAAAAAGGCAACAAAATATGGAATGAAAGTATTTGATAGTAAGAACATACCTTTGTTTAGTTTTGAAGAATGATTATTATAGCATTTTTCACAGAGAGCTACTGTCATTTCGCCAGTTTGTTTACATTCTAAGCAGAAATGATTTTGTTGGACGTTTTGTATAACGTTTTTATTTATCGAATTTGCAAAAAATAAAAATGCTCCGTCTCTCAAAAAATGAGGCTACGTGCCTCGTCGGCTATCAGCTCATGTATGATTCAATTTCATGGAATAACTGTTAAATAGCAATCTAAGTAGACATTTACAATCTAAACATCTAGTACAATAAACAACATAAATGACAAGACAAAGACAGATGCAAAATGGCAACTGTGCATTAACATTCAAAACCTCAACAAATAATTTTAAAAGTTAGGTATCAGTAAAGCTTTAAAGTTAACAGAAGAGCTTTTAATTTAGAACATGGAATGAAATTAGATATAATTTTCAAGACTGAAATAACAGAATTGGGGCGGCACGGTGGTGTAGTGGTTAGCGCTGTCGCCTCACAGCAAGAAGGTCCGGGTTCAAGCCCCGTGGCCGGCGAGGGCCTTTCTGTGCGGAGTTTGCATGTTCTCCCCGTGTCTGCGTGGGTTTCCTCCGGGTGCTCCGGTTTCCCCCACAGTCCAAAGACATGCAGGTTAGGTTAACTGGTGACTCTAAATTGACCGTAGGTGTGAATGTGAGTGTGAATGGTTGTCTGTGTCTATGTGTCAGCCCTGTGATGACCTGGCGACTTGTCCAGGGTGTACCCCGCCTTTCGCCCGTAGTCAGCTGGGATAGGCTCCAGCTTGCCTGCGACCCTGTAGAACAGGATAAAACGGCTAGAGATAACAAACGAATAACAGAATTGAGTTACAAATACATTGTGAGGAGTTAATACTGAAATTGCACACTTTGGTATTATGGCCTTAAATGCAACTACAGACCTAGGGCTAGGTTATACTTCAGCACTGAAATGTATTTGCCTCAGAATTCATAAAGGGGGGTTGATGGGTATGCAAGCCGCACTGATAGACACACATGCTGTTCTCTGAAAACAACTAAAAAGTATGTTTATGTAGCTAGCTAACTAAAGTGTAGTTAGCAAGACTGTTAGCTGAAACTTCTGCTAGCAAAAAAAACCTGCATTACCGAGTAGAGGCTTGTTATAGCCTAATATTTTAACATACAATATCATAATATCCTCATATTCATCTTTTTTTTAAACGAAGGACCAAAAACACAGTATTGGTGATTTTCTTTTTTTGTTGTTTAACAAAAATCTTTAGCATTTAGCATGACTCTGACATTTTCTGCTTCAATATTGATGGCCCAAAGTGTTTTTTGGGTAAAACAATGGTTCTGGGTTAGACGATATTTAAAGACGTACGTAGCGCCTCATGGATTAAAAGGTTTGGTTTATGACTGGGGTAATGGTTTTAGGATTAAAGGAGGTCACGGTGGTAGAGTAGTGGAGTGTAAATTTCGATTAAGCTTGGGGTTAGATGAGAGAGTTCGAACTCAGACAGGCATGAATTATTTGCCTGAAAGCTGAAGTTGTCAGACTGACCTCATCACAAGCCGAACAGCGCGGTTTGAGTCGCTCAGCGTGGTGGCGGCCACAGTAGATCTTTCCATCCTGATGGAAATAGATTAGATCCACCAGCAACTCGGCACACATGCAGCACACAAAGCAGTGAGGATGCCAGCACAATCCATGACCCACTCGTGAGGCAAATACCGCAATGTCACCTCCATTTATTTGGCCTCCACACTAAAAGATAAGAAAGTGTACAACATATATAACAATATAGAGAATAAATTCCAGTATGGCTAACAAGGAACATAGTTATATATTATTGACATTATTAATTTTGATAAGTAGTCAGATCAGGTAGGGGAGGTTTAATCTAAGGGTAACTGTTAAAGTAATTTCTGATCTATTGTACTGTCATACTTGTTCGCAAACCGCTCCAGTTATGGTGAGGGGGAGAGGGCGGACGGTGCCCCGGCCCAGGTTGTCTCTCTTTCTCTGGTTGCTAAAGATCATCAGCTCTCTCTTCTCTTCTTCATCCAGAGAGTTACAATATCGTACCTGAAGACATCCATCAACATCATCATCAAAACCTTTTATTATGTTGTCTATATACTGTAGCTGTTGTGGCTCAACTTTTTTCATACAAGCAAGAACAGTGCCTATTTCCTTAGAGACCATGTATCATGTTATCACACTTTATAGAGCCTCCTTTATCCCTCCCCCCATTCAATTTAAAACTGCAAATAAGCAAATTCACACCCCTGTTACTCTACTACAGGTAGTGTACCCCAAATCCTTGAAGGACTCACTATATATACCAAATGTGTTTCAAAATAGAACTAAGTATCGGTCTATACACGATCAAATCCTAACATAAATATATCGGTTTCTCAAGTGCTTTGAGACATTAGGGAATTCTAAATCCATTCACATAGCCCCATTCCACCAAGACGATCTTCAACCAAATGTTCAACCAAAGCTGAACAAATCATATGGGCTAGAAAGCCATTAAAGGCATGCTAAAATGTATTTTACCATCTCTCATCTTTTTTGCTAATACTGTAGTTGGTTGAAAAGCAGATTCCTGGAATGAAGCGCAAATGCATCAGTACTTTGAGCACTGACCTCGTTGTCATGAGGAGGAAGCTGCTGTAGGAGCTGTTTAATGCGATGCTTCTCACCGATGCTGTTCACGTAGGGAACCTTATCTTCAGGCAGGAAACTGTAATACTGGTGAACCTGTGCACATAAAGACACACACACATTCATATATGAGCAAGAGTTGAATTGAAACACCAATAAAAGTTAATATACTTTTTCAAGGATCGGTTTATTGAATTCAGTAAATGTCTACCAGAAAAATATGTCACTCTACAAAGCACATCATATACAAGGCATACTCGAAACATTACAAGGCTTTCAGCTGCAATAAAATATCCATCTACTAACATTCTGCGCATTTGTGTGAAATACTTTTAATGCATGCAATCTTGCCTTTGTTTACTGCTTGTGTACATGGGCCCAAATTATTCAGCCCATTATTTTCATTGAGTCTTCTATGTGGGTTGACATGTTAACAGAAAAATTAATATACAGCCAAGCTGTGTCTTATTTCCTTGGATTCTACTAGCATCTTATTTCCATACATGCTAGCAGCATTATATTACTGTCTCAGCAGATGCTCTGGCACAATAAATTGGACGCAATGCATGTTCAGGAAAATAAACCAAAGCATATACCCACATCACATATCGTATTCCTTGCCAAGACAATCCATAAAATGCAAAAATAACACCAGAAAACAAGGAAAGCAGAAACCCATTTCATCTTTCCTTCCCTCCATTTCCCCTTTTACAGCCGCTCTGCTTCCAAATGTCTACGTGTCATTATGGCAGAGGTGTGCAATCAAGTTACCAGTGCAATCAAGTGTCCACATGTACAGAATGAAACAGTGTAATTTGAAACTTGTTCTCTGAAAAAAGGAAGACGTATTAAGGCTTTAAATTTAGTCGATCAACAAATCCCTGAGCCGAGAAACTTCATGAAAAGGAGTTAAAATATTTGCTGAGTCGAATGAAAATCAGGGTTATTTAATGACACGTTATTGAGTGTGAATAAAAAGGCTCTCATAGAAATACCATCAAATGATCGAGAGAAAGTCAGTCGGTATGCTTGGATAATAATAATAATAATAATAATAATAATAATAATGGTCGTGCAAATTTGAGGTAGAGAGTGTAGGCATTCACCTGGCTGTTTGCTCTGTGAAGAGGCCAGAGTGATTTTTTTTTTATGGTTATCAGAGGCGGGGGGTCGGATCACTGTTATTGCAGCAGGAACTGACTGCAGATTAAAGCTGCAGCCCATGAAAAAAGGATGAAGCAAGATTCAAATGCAACACACTCACACATTCCTCAGTCTGAACCACACTGCGTCTCTCATTTACTGAAAAGACAATTATATATGATCTAAAACGACAATAACATGTGCAACCTATTCACGGTCAAGCACATTCGGTAAGATGATTAGATGAAATCGATGATACAGTCGCACAGTGAAAATGAGCACAAGCACATTTAACACTCATCATTTTGTTCGTCTGAGATTCATGTTATCAAATGTGGACTATTTTCTCAGAAATTTCTGTTCTGAGACCTGTAATGATGTGGTGGCTGCCTTTAATAAGTGGCAGGATGATTCTTGATAGGACTCATTTCCTGCTTTTTTTTTTTTTTTTTTTTGTGTGTGTGTGTGTGTGTGTGTGCTTGCAAACTCTACCAGGATATAGTCTTGAGCTTTGTTTCAAGGTAAACTCACAACTCTGCTCTGCTCTTGTGGGTTGTCGGCAGAGAGCTGTATCTAGGCAACCAGAACTGGTTTATTTAGTGGTTGAGTGAGGTAATTGGTTTGGACAGACAAGTGTTAGTTTACGACTATGCAACTCTCCTGATCAGTATTCTGTCTTCATTATAATCAAAGAAATATAAGAGATAGATGGATACACTATATCTAGCTATCAGTCTCTCTCTCGCTCTCTCCAAGAGACCACTTTTAGTGGTGGTCACCATTAATAGTGGTTTCTTCATTTTTTCCATAAACTGTATATATACTGTATATCAAGAGGCGATCCCAGGGACATTACATAGCACCATGCAAACAAGCATTCACACACTTATTTACACCTAGGGGTGATTTACTGGAGCCAATCTGCCTACCTACATTTTTTTTTTTTTGACAGTAGGAGGAAGCCTACGCAAATACAGGGATACATGAAGAACACACAAAACTGCACACAGACAGTAACCCAAGCTCAGGATCAAACCATGGACAATGGAGCTGTGAGGTGGCAACATTTAAATGTGTCTCATCTTATATGTTTTTACTTGTGTATTTTCTAAATAGTGTATATTTTCTTTAGATTCTATCTATCTATCTATCTATCTATCTATCTATCTATCTATCTATCTATCTGGATGACATTAGTTAATTAATGAATTCATCAATTAATTAATTAATTAATTAGTTCGTTCGTTTTCAGTCACCACTTTATTTTGGTCAGGGCTGCGATGGATCCAGAGTTGTGATGGATCCAGAGTCTTTACCTTGAACACTGGGCACAAGGAGGGAATACACCCAGGATGGGACACCACTGCATCACAGAGCACCACACACACACACACACACACACTATCAGAGCCAAGCCATTTTATTACCTCCACCAATTTTGTTGGAGGTGGTTATGTTTTCGCCTCCATTTGTTTGTCTGCTCCCAACATAACTCAAAAAGTAGTGAATGAATTTTGATGAAATGTTGAGAAAAGGAACAACTGATAAATTTTTGATGCAAATCCGGATTTGTATGCAGATCCAATTTTTTTTTTTTGCGTGTTCCCAATGCAACTCAAAAAGTAGTGAACAGATTTAGATGAAATTTGGTGTACAGCTTTAGTATTATCCTAGGTTCAAGTGATTTGATTTTGAAGTTGATGATATGTGGCCTTCTAGTACTGCCATGTTTTTGGGAATTGGGTAGAAACCAGGCTTGTAGTACTTGAGTCCAGGATTCGGACTCGAATCCAACTTGTGCCCTAATTTTAAGGACTTGTGACTTGACTTGGATTTGAGCACTGATGACTTTGACTCGGACTCATTCATTAACTGCATTCGGACTCAAACTGGAGACGAGGACTCGGATTTTTTCTTTATTTTGTGTAACATGCTGTAATAATTTGGCATAAGATATTTATATCTACATTAATTTTGATACTAATTTCGTGCAAGAGAATGCACATCCACCTGTTCATACGTCATGTTCAGGAACAAACTAATGTTAATGGCACTAAAATGCCTGGACAGAAGCCCCTAGGATTGTCCGCTTTGCTTATACAGACTTCTCGTGCAGTGGGAAAAAATGCACTGCTACGTGTTCCATCTGTCGAAGAACTATCGAGGAGACAACAGGGACAACCTCGAATTTCAATAGTCATTTGGCGAGACTCCACCCAGAGAAGGAAGTGCCACGCTATGTTCATTGCTCTGTTGATAGCGGGGCTTGCTTGCTGAGTGATGAACTAGCTAGTGTTAACCCTCTCTCATGTTATTTGCCCTGTTGATAGTGGGCAGGGCTTGCTGAGCGATGAACAAGCTTTTTATCTGTAGCCTGTTAACTAAAACGGGGCAGTCGAGCAGTAACGTTAGTCCGACACAGTAGCAGAGACGCTTTCACATAAAGGCAGCAACAGCCACCATCAAATGGTGTGGTTGGAGTCTTGTTCTCGGACTCGACTCGGATCAATAGTGGACTCGACTTGAAATTTTCTGTAATGACTTGGACTTGAACACTGGGGACTCGAGACTGGACTTGGACTTGAGGTTTAGTGACTTGACTACAACGCTGGTAGAAACCGATGCATACACATCAAGAACACACAAAACTCCACACAGGCAGTAAGTGGAACTTAGGAATGAGCTCAGGACCCTGGAACTCTGAGGAAAAAATGCTACATACTCTGCCACCATGTCTGGATGATGTCGTAAATTATGTATTAATTATATTTATATGCTTGTTATTACTTAGGTAAATTGCTACAACAATTAGAACAAAAATCTCAGTCTTAGAATTGTGATTTGGGCCCAGGTTGGATATTTATAGAAACAGTATGTTTGAAATAATACTCTTGCCACTGATGCTCTAAAAGATATCACATACTGTCTACTCTGGAAATCCTTCTTGGTGATGCTGAACCCATGGAAACATCATTTAAAAAAAATACATCATGTTAATAAAATTAACTCCACAATAATTCTAACTGTTTATAAAGCAAAACAATGAATTTCTTACTCAAGGGAGTAAAATGATCAGATGCACATATCTAGCTTTAAAAAAAATCTAAATTGCAACATAATCTAAACAGATTACAAAGTCTGGATAATTTACATTTGAATTCATTTTTAATTCACATTTTGACAGCCTGAAATCTAAAATATTTGTGACTGTGTGACGAAACCATTCATGCTGGAGGCTATGACTCAATGCGAGTGTCATTGAGTCACTTATTCTTTGTTTTTTTTCTTTTTCTGTTTTCATTTTTTTCCCCTTTTGTCACATTATTTGAAAAAACCCTCCTACCTGGTGATTTGGTCTCTTATGAAACATTTAAATGGGAAATGTAACAAGCATTGTATTATTTTAAGTGTTATGTAATGTGATTACTAATTATTTGTTGTTATATGAAATAAACTGGGCTCCTTAGAAGAACCAAAACTTCCTTTATCAAGAACAAGAAACATATTAAACCTTTACGAATCTTTTAAATCATCTTCCTCTTCTCTCTGTACTACCTACAAAGAACCACCATTAAGTACCGTACAGCGAGGGGAGGGTTGCAGAGATCATGATTTAGCTGTTGTTTCGTGTTGGTTTTGCGCTCCCAGCATGAGGTAATGCTTTTGTGTGTGTTTGTGTGTATGTGTGTTTGAGAGAGATTGTGTGTGAGATATGGACTCATACAGGGTCATTATTTAACAGGAGTCATTGCCATTCCCCATCTGCCTGACTGTCTTCTACAGCTTATTGGCTCTGGCCAGCAATTCTCATATTGCAAGGTTTCTTCTACACATGCCCGTATGCCAACACACCTTTATTTGCCTCATACCATGTTACACATTATCGCACCTTTTTTTTTCTAGTAGTGTCATTTCTTTTTAAAACGCAGGTCACACACAGGAACAAAAATACTCCATCTGAGCTGTGGTTTTCCAGAAATGAGAGAGAATCTGTTCTTCACCATTGACCTGTGCCCATGGCTATATACAATAAAATGGAAATGCAGTGCTATAAATATACATCTCTCATTACACAACAATGCATATGTATAGAAACAATAGCAGACTGTTATCTGGTAGACAGATATCTGGTATTATTCTATCCACATTCACTGGATATGAGCAACCGCATGTTCTGATTGGCTACTCTACTACTAGGCCATCAGCTCATATACCGTGAGTAGAGAAAAACAAAATGGCGGCGCACATCAAGTCAAATATATCACTTTGTTCTCAAATATTTAAAATAAACAGAAATAGCTAAAAGAATATAGTTTTTTTCTCCCAATATCTCCTGTTCCACACTCCAGCCCAGTTGGTGGCAGTAATGCACCTTTAAGTTGGTTTGCTAACCGCCAAAAAAAAACCTAAAGAAGAAGAAAAAGAAGAGAAAATGGCAGATCATGTTGCTGAACCAACCGAGGATGAAATAAAAACTCGACTTGAAAACAAAACCCCCAAAAATACAACAAAAAAGCAACAAAATATGGAATGAAAGTATTTGATGGTAAGAATGTATCTTTTCTTTTTCAGAATTATTATTAGAGCATTTTTCACAAATTGCTCCTGTCATTTCGCCGGTTTGTTTACGTTCTAGGCGGAAATGATTTTGTCGGATGTTTTGTATAGTTTGTATTTATTGAATTTGCAAAAAAATAACAATAAAAATGCTCTGTTTCTCAAAATCCAGTGAATGAGGATAGAATAAAACAGTTATTCCACTCAATCTCGTCGTACATGGCTTATAGCCAACTCAGCGCTATGTGCCTCATCAGCTATCAGCTCATCTCATCTCATCATCTCTAGCCGCTTTATCCTTCTACAGGGTCGCAGGCAAGCTGGAGCCTATCCCAGCTGACTATGGGCGAAAGGCGGGGTACACCCTGGACAAGTCGCCAGGTCAGCTATCAGCTCATGTACGACTCAATTTCGTGGAATAACTGTTAATTGGTTCTTCAGAAATAATTTGTCCAACCATTTCTCGAGCCTACATACCATTGCTTTACTGGCAGCATGAAGATTTAGTTCCCAACAAGACACAAGGATGTGAACAGACTATCTGTATCTTTTGTGTGTATTTCCATAATATATCAATAATAATTAGTTACTGTATATCTAAAATTGTGTCTCTGCAACCAAGCAAGTGAGTGAGCAAGCAAACAAACAAACACTTAACAGTGCATGTGCCTGTGTGTGTTTATGCAGGGAATTTTACCTGTTCAGGTTTGAGGCCCGGGGGCACCCAAGCGTATTCCTCCAGGGCGCAGCCGGAGTCGTCGTCTGAGGTGGAGTTCCTCTGGAAGTCAAACATGAGCTTAGACACCGTCCTCTCCATGTCCAAAGCCATCATCACCGCCTCATACCACTCCCTACTGTATACACAGAGAGAATGAGCCTTAATAATGACTACAGATCCTAGCAAACTACTCCTAATTCATGGATTAGTGTCTATGAAGTATTCATTGGATACATGTTGAGCGAAGGTGTGCTGAGTAATAATGCATCACTGATACATCGGAAAACATCCTTATGTTCAGATTTGACTGCAAGCTTCATAAATACACTGTGCGCGATCTACCAGGATTTTATTGTCAAAAATATTTATGGGCCCATCCAGTAAATGATGTTTAATTGGATTCTGTAGCACTGTAGCACAAACATATTGCATGCACGTGTAAAACTAACATGGCCATAGGTGCATTAGACACCAAAATGGAGATTAGACAAGCCTTCTCTTGACAGATCTGTGGACTGATTCACATCACATACTGATGACTGATTAAAATGTATACCAGGGACAATGAAAGCTTAAATTCACTCTTTAATATAAAGAACTGTAAATCGTGCTGAGTTAGAATGAACCTGACAGTTAATATAATAATCTGATAATATAGGCTGAAGTGTATGAATATGCATTTGCATTTAAATTACCACACATTATCAAGCATATGAGAGAGGGAGGGAGAGAGACTCATTCCATCACAAATAGCCCATGATTACCTGGGGAATATGTTTATGCACTACCATCATTCTCTAAAAACAGGAAAAGAAAGCAACTGGGCATGGGAGAAAGTGTAGTACTAATTAAAAGTGAATCATAAGAGGCCTTAGGTTTTATAATGTCCACTAACTGGGATAACATTATCGCTACTGTCAGGGTTGTTTCTAGATACAAGCATTATAAGCAGTTGCTTACGGATGAAATGACCTTATGCAAAAAAAAAAAAAAAGGTCTGACATGACTTTGCATGACTTTCTCCCTGTGTCTGCATGGGTTTCCTCCGGGTGCTCCGGTTTCCCCCACAGTCCAAAGACATGCAGGTTAGGTTAACTGGTGACTCTAAATTGACCGTAGGTGTGAATGTGAATGGTTGTTTGTGTCTATGTGTCAGCCCTGTGATAACCTGGCGACTTGTCCAGGGTGTATCCTGCCTCTCGCCCGTAGTCAGCTGGGATAGGCTCCAGCTTGCCTGCGACCCTGTAGAACAGGACAAGTGGCTACAGATAATGGATGGATGGATGGTTCTGACATTTTTGCCTTTTGGCAAAGCTATCTATAAAATTTTCACCATTTCCATGAAATATGTGTTCTGGTTAATATTATAAAAGTGCGTAGGATACAACAGTATTTCCTGAGCTTTGCCATTACATCTACTCTAGAACTGATAATATGGCATGGCTTATTACAAGCATGATTATCATCCAAAAATTTGCTCATCATTTGAGCTACTATTATCATCATCATCCTCCTCCAGTGGCACAATACCACCAATAACATCAATGTTAATCAGTACAATTTGTACATAGAAATATACAGTACTGTGCAAAAGTCTTAGGCACATGTAAGGACATGCTGTAGACCAAAAATGCCCTAAAATAATGAAATGAAATGTTTCAACATTAGTCTCAGGTACAACTGAGTGCAGTTTGATAAGGAAATGAGCTGTAGGTTTTACTGAGCATCTTACAGAACCAGCCACAGTTCTTCTGGACACTTTGTCACACTCGCTTGTTCATTTTGCACCAAAACCCAGTAGCCTTCATTATGTTTTCTTTTTTAATCTGAAATGTGCTCTCTTATGTAATATGCTGCTCAGGTACAAAAATTTTTTCTTCTGTAACATTTAATTTTGTGCTGGAAAACGAATGTTTGGAACTCTAAAATGTTTTTGTACTGACTTGACAATGTAAAAGTCATAAAATATAAATCTATAACAAAGTTTGTATGAAAAAAAAATAGGGCGCCTAAGACTTTTGCATAGTACTGTATATTTCAAAAAGTCACTGGTGCTAAATTTGAATATCTTGTGATGTAAATGTTTACTTTCATCCAGACATTTTGTATGAAACAATTTGCATTGAGGCTAGAATATATGATCTGTTCACTAGCACAGAGCTGTATCTCCACAGTTACCGTTATTCCCAAAGTGATTTGGACAGACTTTTTTTTTTTTTACTTCCATTAATCAACATTCATATTAAAAAAAAAAAGTAAAATGAACTATTTACACTTTGTCAGATGGCTTGCAAAAGATCCTGCCAACTTCAGTACATAATTTTACCTGGATACTGTAGACTTGTACCTAATTACAACTGCTGCTGTAATTGTAAAGCCTGTACTGTGCTAATTCTAGGACTCTTATTCACACAATGCTCGTATTGGATATCCTTTCAACAAACTTAGTATTGTAGTGTATACAGTTGCAGAAGAGTAATGATTTACACCAATCAGACATAACATTAAAACCACCTGCCGAATACTGGGTAGGTCCTCCTGGTGCCGCCAAAACAGCTCTGACCTGTCGACGCATGGACACTACAAGATCTCTGAAGGTGTGTTGTGGTACCTGGGACCAAGAGATTAGCGGCAGATCCTTTCAGTCTTGTAAGTTGCCAGGTAGGGCCTCCATGGATCTGACTTGTTTATCCAAGATATCTAACAGATGCAGGATCGGATTGAAATTTGGGGAATTTGGAGGCCAAGTCAACACCCAGAACTCTTTGTCATGTTCCTCAAACCATTCCTGAACAATTTTTGCTGTGTGGCAGGTCACATTGTCCAGCTGAAAGAGACCACTGCCATTAGGGAATACTGTTGTCATGAACTTGGTCTGCAACAATGTTTAGGTAGGTGGTACAAGTCAAGGGAACATCCATATGAATATCAGGTTTCCCAGCAGAACATTGCCCAGAGCAGCACACTGCCTCCACCGACTTCACTTCTGCCCATAGTGCATCCTGATGTCCATCTCTTCCCCAGGTAAGTGACATGCATGCACCCAGCCGTCCACATGATATAAAAGAAAATGTGATTCATCAGACATATTCATCCAATTCTGATGCTCATATGCCCATTATAGGCACTTTCGGCAGTGGACAGGGGTCAGCATGGGCACTCTGACTATTTTACGGCTATGCAGCCCCATACTCAGCAAGCAGCGATGTGCTGTGTGTTCTGACACCTTTCTATCATAGCCAGCAGTGACTTTTTCGCAATTTGTGTTACAGTAGCTCTTCTGTGGGATTGAATCAGACTGGCTAGCCTTCACTAACCATGCACATCAGTGAGCTTTGGGTGCCAATGACCCTGCCACTGGTTGCACTTCCTTGGGTCAGTTTTGTTAGGTATTAACTACTGCATACTGGGAACAACATATAAGACCTGCTGTTCTGAAGATGATTTGACCCAGTTCACTCAGATACGTTTGCCCATTTTTCCTGCTGCCAACACATCAACTTCAAGAACTGACTGTTCACATACTGCCTAATATATCCCACCCCTTGACAGGTGCCACTGTAATGAGATACTGTTTTTCACTTCACCTGTCAGTGGTTTAATGTTATGGCTGATGGATATATAATCCCACTACCCAATGTCACCCAGAAGAGGATGATTTCCCTTTTGAGTCTGGTTCCTCTAAAGGTTTTTTTTCCTTTTGACGTCTCACGAAATCTTGCCTTGCCACTACTGATTCTGACTTGCGTCAAATTAACAAGGCCACAGGTGCATGAAGCACCAAAATGTAGATTAGACAAACCTTCTTGACTGATCTATGGACATCTACATCACTTAAAGATTACTGATTAGAATTCACACCAGCGGCAATGAAAGCTCAAAGTCATTCTTTAAAATAGAAAACTGTAAATAGTACTAGGTTAGAATGAACCTGACAGTTAATCAAACATGCTCTGATCTTAACAATCTGATAATATAGGGTGAAGGATATAAAATTGCATTTGCATTTAAATTACTTTAGCCAAAAAAAAAAAAATGATGAAGAACAAAAGCACACATTTGGGATCTAAATCTACATCCAGATTCCTGTTAAGCTGCTTTGTGACAATATGTATTGTTAAAAACGCTATACAAATAAATTGGAAATAAAACTGAACACATTCAGGTGAGTTTTCAAACCAACCAGCTTGAATCCCTAGTTGTTACAATAATGTACACAGAAACAAGACTGCTTTGGTTTACATACGTGATAAAAGCACCGTTTGTGTTTAACTACCACTAAGGTTGCCACATTGTGGCAAATTAGCCACTTAAGAGCATGATAAAATACTTTACAGTATGTCCTACACACATTTTCATTTCATGACTTCAAATTTAGTATATCATGGCTTCATTAAGTTGCATGTAAAAGCATGATGACCACACCCTAGAAGTTGACGTTGGATTAAGTGGCATTTTATAAGCTGCCAAATAAGGAGGGTGAAAGCTATATTATTCAATTAAACCACCTTTTCAGTGATTAAGGTGATCATTGCATTCGTCTTTTCATTTTTATGTTGTCTCTTCCTTTTATGGTATATCATATTACACCAGAGGTGGACAGTAATGAAGTACATTTACTTGAGTACTGTACTTAAGTACACTTTGAGTATCTGTACTTTACTTGAGTATTTTTTTTGGGAAATTTATGACTAACTTCACTACATTTGAAAGGCAAATATCATATTTTTTACTCTACTACATGTGATTTTACTCTACTCAAGGTCCTTGTTACTCGTTACTATGAAGCAGCTTTGAAAGTGGATGTTTTTTTTTTCTAAAACGTGATGGTTTTTTCGCAGGTGACACTGAGACAGCCTATCAGTAATCACTCGGGTCACGTCATGTCCATCGACTGTATAAAATCAAGTTCAATGATTTCTCAGCAGCATTATTTAACAATCGGTTGATGGCAGAATGGAAGAAGTCGGTTCTTTTGGAGAATGCACACACCCATGGCCATACCTAGAATCCGTGTTTCAGTTTTCTGAAAGGATAAAAGATTCATTTCATTTTAAATGTTTGCTTTGTTTGCCAAAAATGAACCACATCACAGCCTACAAAAACTTGCCATCCAACCTGCGGAAGCATATTGAGGTATATAAACATTTTATTCCAAGAGAAAACTTGCAATGAAGTTGTCTGTGCTTTTAGAGCGAGCGATAACGTTGCAATAGCTGTGCAGTCTGGTTAGTCAAATGACTTTTGATGGATTTGCCCACCAAGTTGCCATCGCCTTGTCCACAGCTAACGTTTACACATAGCTAGTTAACTTGGACAGTTACTTAGCATGTAAACACGGAGTTATGCTAACATGAATAACGTTAACTTATCTGAAGTCCTTTCAGAAACATGTTTTAGCATAATCTTGCCAAATAAACAGAACATAGAAATATCTCTTTTCTAGTAATGTTAGCTACCCAGTATGATTTCGAGTTTGAAAAGAGTTTGCTAGCATGTCAGGTGGAGTTTCACTGACTAGCTAGCTTAACGTTAAACCACCATGATGGCACAGCATGCGTTCATTTTGTGAATTCACATTTCTGTCTTTGGTAATGACATTAGGTTTTGTAAGCGTTGTGGCAATAATACAACGATGCGTTGACAGAAAATGTACTTTTAATACTCAAGTATTTTTAAAAGCAAGTACTTCAGTACTTTAACTTAAGTAAAAAAAAAATTTGACTGCACAACTTTCGCTTGTATCGGAGTAACATTTGACCAGTGGGATCTGTACTTTGACTTAAGTAATGAAGTTGGGTACTTTGTCCACCTCTGTATTACACTGACCGTAAATAAAATATTGCTATTTTAGTATTTAGTCCGCATTTTCTATCCCCGATTTTTTGTGTGTGTGATGTAAATCAAAGCAAAACAGGATTTTAGCTACTCTGCGACAGGAAATAAGTGTAATAATGTAAAACAAACAGGGTTTATTCTTTTATTGTGTCTGATTTGCTATGGTGAAAGGAAACATAGGTAATTAGTGATTGTGGAATTTACTTTTAAGGCAGCAATGTTGTATCATTGCAGAGACAGTTTTGCACCTTGCTTATACAGTGTTGACAGCAATTAAAAACTGTTTATATAATGGGCTGTTGTTAAATTGAGGCTGTCCAGTGAAGATCAGGCTATACAATCCATATAATGCTTATGAGGTATTATTTCACAGCAGTTATATTGAGGGCATCTATTTTGTAATGACGAATTATTCAACTGGCCTGGGTAAAAATGCCAAACATCAAGGATTTTTCAAAATTCTCCTGCAGTCAAATGCATAGAGTGATGTTTTGTTCGACATGGAGATAATGAGGGGGTTTTTTTCTTCCTGTGTATATATAATTTAGACTATTTTCTCTGCTGTTGGGATATGGTAATTATTTGTACTTCTGTTACAGGATATAACCTCTGCTATTTTGCCGAATGGTTATCTGATAGTTGTTTTGGTCTTTGGGCTGTTTATTTCATTTTTTGACAAACCAGCTGTTAATAGTCGTAGTTTATTTTTGTATTTATTAAATGTTAAGTGGACATTGGCTGTGTTGGTGGAATTGAGTCTGGTAGCTTACAGAGGGATCTCTTTTGTGAAGCCACTTCCATGTTGTGTGTTTAAGACCCTGGTCACACTACAGCTTGCGATGGGTTTGCGAATACTTGGCGATGAAAAATTAGTAGCATCGCCACTAATTTTGCGATGCATGGTGAATGTTCTCCAAGCTTTGTGAGTTAATTTTTGGTGTTTTTCCACCTCAGGAGCGGCCAAAAACGTCACCAAAAAAAAAGTCAATGCATGCATTGAAATTTGGTGGCAATGTTTTCACTGGCAAACTAAGTGGCGAATACTCACAGATGGGTTTGATAATACTTTCCGAAGCTCGGGGAAGCATCGCCACCAAACGCCTCATTTTCATCAATAAACCATTGCAAAGCATCGTGAGCTGTAGTATGACCATAGTCAAAGTTTACCCTGTTTTTTTCTTGGCCATGAGTGTGTATGTGACCCCTGTCACCAACATACATGTGTTGTGTGGTAGTCACTTCGGTCTTTTGCTTAGCGAATGCAAAGGGCTTGTGGATGTGTGACAAAGGACTAGAGGAAAACTAGGGGAAGACATGGCCTAAAGGTTAGAAAAGCAGCTTTGGGACCAAAAGGATTCACTGGATCAGCAGGAATGGCTGAAGTGCCCTTGAGCAAGGTACCTAACCCCCCCAACCCCAGGCCACCCTGGGTATGTTGTACGTTGTTCTGGATAAGAGCATCTGCTAAATGCCTGTAATGTAACGTAAAACAAACTGTGAAATAATATTGAGTCAGTTATGGTCCTTTGGTGGTTAATTCCTGCTGATGTATGGGGTAGAGGTGATCTGATCTAGTTTATAGTAAAGAGCTGTTTCTGTTTCGTTGACTGTCCATCATTAGCGATGATGACTGCTTCATTAGAATGCGGAGAAATGCAGATGGGCCATAAGGCCCACACCAGAGTGCACCAGACTTATTCTCCTTTCCTAATGAAGCACCTTGCACAGTAAGGTAAGACAAACGATGTCATGCCCCCATTGTGTTGTCGCTCTGGACCTCCAGACCTGATGCCAAGTGGTGCACAAAAGTGCCACAGACCTGACCGGTATGGAAGTTGCCCTGCAGTGACAACTGACTTGCCGAGTGATGCCATCTGTTGGCCATTTGAGTGGCTCTTCCACATGCCATCAGATGGTGCGCCGTTGATCCTGTTGGTTTCATCTGCCACATTGCACCGAAAACTGCCTTGCTGCCAGCGCCTTATTAGTGATGTATTATTTAACCCATAGCTGGAACCCAGGCAGGTGCTACCACTCCAAGTCAGAGCTGACCTGGGAGCAATGGTCTTTGTGTTAACCCCATGATAGACTGGTGTACCCTGCCTCTTGTCTAATGTCAGCTAGGATTGGTTGTATCTCACCTGCAACCCCAAATAAATAAGCAGCATGGAAATTGGATGGATGGATGGTGACCAATGGTAAAAGCTGGTTTGTAGTCTGATGGCCTGAATCTGTTGGTCCAAATTAACTAATCATTTGCTTGTAAGCTTTTGTTGCTTATCTGCCCACAACATTTAAAGACACAGTGAGTCATAGCTGACTCAAGATTGAATTTCTAAACCAAAGAATGGTGATAAAGTTCCTTTATTCAAGATGAATGCACTCTGAAAATAATGTGTGGATGTATACGCCAATGCCACCTCTTATACTCCTGCCAACTGACACATGACAAAGCCTTGCTACAAGTCAGAAGCAAGTCAGATCCACAATTTAGCAGAGTGCAAACAACTATCAAATCAGCTGGAAATAGCCATTGCTTGTAAGGTGTAGAACAGTAGAAGTGAGAAAAACTTAGGAAGTATTAAAAAACACCCCACTAGATCCAAGAGCACTAGGCATTCAATACATCTATCAAAGCAATATGCAGTAAAATGTTTCAATGCCTGGCTTTGCAAAATACTGCATTTTTCTTAAAATACGCAATGTGATTTACTGTTTCTTTAATGTGTGTACTTTATCTGGCCATTAGTGCTTAGCTCAACTTGTATGTGTACATCTGTGGCTGTGTTTCCTACAGTCAATCAATGCAATACATTACATGGCTTTAATATCACTGAGGTTTGGAAATGTATTCATACCCCAGGCCACTCCGGCACCATGTCAACCTTTTTCATCGAGACGAGAGACTAAACAATACCGCATAAACCTATCAGACCACCACAAACCCAGTAAAATTTGGTTCTATGATTTGCTGTAGTCTGATCTGACACAAGAGGAATCTGTATGCATGCACATATTAAAGCGGCATGATCAGTGGGGATCAGTGGCACACAAAATAGGATGAAAACGAGAGGAAAGACTTCACACGGATCTGCTTTAAATCGTATCTTCTCATCAGCATCCCACAAACCCCAGAGGGTTGAGAGAGAGAGAGAGAGAGCAAGAGAGAGAGAGGAGAGGGAGAAAGAGAGGTGCAAAAGCCGTGCTAAAAGAAACGATTTTCTCTCTCACGTGTCCTGCCTCATCTTTCCCTCTGCCAGTGGATTTGACTGTTTCTGTGTGGGTGTGTGTGAGAGCGAACAGGAGAGAGGGAGACGAGTGAGCGAGGAGAGGGGGAGCGAAGGAGGAAAAAAAAAGAACTCTTATTTATGTAAAAGGCAATGTGAGAGGAGGCTCTCAGCTGAAGCACTGATGCTGAATGCTGTTTTGCTAATAGGTTAACTCTTTGAGGCACAGCCAGTCTTTAAAGAAAATGACTTCATTTAATCTAAATTCGATCTAAAAGCATCAACCAGTTGTGACATTAATATTTTAGTGGTCAAATGCAAAGGCAATGATGTCTTGCTTATTACCTAATATCTTTGATGCAGTCAAACAAAAATTGTTTGCAGTCAAACATGATGGAGACATAAATTGTTTTTGTTCCAAGCATGCAAGAATGTAAAAAGGTTCTTGTTGGCAATAACGATGAAAATGATGATGATGAAAATGCTGATGAGTTCCACACACTCCAGTGTCAAGCAGCAGCTGCAATTGGGCCCTCCACGTTGCATAACGTGGCTATAATTACTGGATGCGTGCTGATAATTAACCCTTAGTGATGCCTGCATGTGACCACACAATATTATCAATGCTAAAATGACACCCTCGAGGCTGGTTGAACGTTTCTGCAAGGAGCCCTCTTCCTAAAAAGCATGGCTAATTTCTTGCTGTGTTTGCTGCATACCAACAGACTTCATACGGCCATGCAATAATGTGGCAACACAACATTTGTAATCAACGAGTAAACAAATGGCACTGCAGAATTCGGTTGCGAAGCTGATTAGTATCTAACATCAGAATATTGACCAAATGTAAATGCTGATGAATGAACACCTGTTCAACTCTGAGGCTGCACAATGTGCTGGTGAAATAATTGGACGTTTTAGCACATAATAATTGACGCATCAGTGTAGTTCAGGAATAAAATTACCCAAACTCTAAAAGATATTAACAAGTTCCATTGCAAAGCCATTGTTTTAAGGAGCAGTTTGTCATTTTTAGATCTCTCTGCTACCTGCAAAGTGAGTTGCAATTGCATGAAAACAGTGAAAAGCCTTCCCCTTCACCAATTCAACCCAATCCTATCCATTGAAACTAATGTATGTGTCATGGGTGGCCTTTTAAGGAGATTTCAAGGATGGAAAACTGTGAACTGATACCTGAAATGAATACACAAGCCAGATCAACTATGTAAGACTACAGGTGCTGTTAAAATTGTACTCTATATGGCTAAAAGTTTGTGAACACCTGACCATCACATCCATATGTGTTTTTTTCCCCCAAACATCTCATTCCAGATTTAGTCCCTCTTTGCTGTTAATCTACATTGTTCAAGGAAGATTTCCACTAGATTTTGGAGCATGGCTGCGGGGATTTGCCTATTCAGCTGCAACAGCAATAGTGAGGCTGGCCAAGGAGGTCTGGGGTGCAGTCAGTATTCTAGTTCATCCCAAAGGTGGTCAGTGGGGTTGAGGTCAGGGCTCTGTGCAGGACACTCAGTTTCTTCCATGCCACCCTTGTCAAACCATGGACCTCGCTTTATGCACAGGGGCATTATCATGCTGGAACAGGTTTGGGCCCCTTAGATTCATCTATCCATCCATTATCTGTAACCACTTATCCTGTGCAGGGTTGCAGGCAAGCTGGAGCCTACCCCAGCTGACTATGGGCAAGACAAGTCACCAGACACAGAGAAAAACATTCACACTCATGGTCAAATTAGAGCCACTAAGTAGCCTAACCTGCATGTCTTTGGACTGTGGGAAAAACTGGAGCACCCAGAGGAAACCCACACAGACACGGGGAGAACATGCAAACTCTACACAGAAAGGCCCCTGTTGGCCACTGGGCTCGAACCCAGAACCTTTTTGCTGTGAGGCGACAGTGCTAACCATTACACCATCGTGCCGCCTTCCCCCTTATATTCAGTGAAAGGAAACTATAATACTATACCAGATAAAGGCATTCTATACAATCATGTGCTTCCAACTTTGTGGTAACAGTTTGAGGAAGAACCACATATGGGTATGATGGTCAGGTGTCCACATACTTTTGGCCACACACTTTTACTGTTGTATATGATTTTTATACATCTAGAAACATTTAAAAATGATATACCTCATCTCAAACACCAAGGCAACAATTATTTCGGGGGCAGTGGATTGGGATTAAAAACCCTTTGAACTGAAGTTCAGCAAAATATCATCAAGGAATTAATCCCCCTTAAACCTGAAGATGTACAGTACCCTATTTTATAGTGCAATAAACAAATGACAAGGCAATAGGATATGCCTGAAAGTTTTAGATATTTTAGTGTCAGTGGATCTACAGAAATGAACCATGGGAAACCTTGCAACGTTCAACAAGCTGCTTTTATAAAGAGTTTTATTGTAAAGAATCAGATTATCTGCTTTTTCACAGCACTAGCAATAGTTTTTGGTTTTCTGGAACTGGCCAAAGCGGCACTGTAATAGGGGTCTAATGTGACTTTACAGACAAGTGATAAAATCAGGAAAAATACTTTTCCAATTACATCAGCCGCTAGTTGCTGATGCAAGCACCACATGGATTAGCAAAAGCTCATAAATATTCATATGAAATAACAGTCATTAAACAGAGAAGATAAAGCCAACGTTTAATGACCATAATGTAGTTTTAAGAGGACCGTGTTTTACAAAAGTGTCTTCCTCTGCCATTTGGAGAAGTTTCTGCCAGTAAACACTAACATGCACAAAGCCTATTATCTCAAAGTGAACAGAACTGCTTATTGACTAGATGATAAATTAAGCAAAATAACAGTTATTATAACAGTTAGGAAACAGTTATCTAGTTAATAACCTTATATGCACATTGTAAAGACTATTCTTCTATAAGCTGGGAAATCTATGTAATTCCAGACCACTGGATTTTGCTGTTTATGTCTGAAATATTTAAACTAAAATTAAGGTGAAAAAAACATTACTTATTACTGGCAGTTAGAACTACAAGTTAAATGTATTAGAATTAGAAGTGTGGTGGGGTTTTTTTTTGCGACAATACATTTTTGTCAGTCTATTTTTTGCAGTGTTGATATGTATGAATGCAGAAATAGTATACAATTAAATAAAACATATGCTATCCAGTGAACATTATGCTGGATTAAATATATATTTCAAATATTTGCTAATTTAACATTGCGAAATGTAGATGATATCATCATATAATGTAAAGTTGCATTGAAACTCATGATATTGAAGTGTATGGTTATTGTAACATGTTAATGTTGTTTCAGGCCAAGTACCAAGGTTCATGTTGTCTGAGTAATTGCTTTTAATTTTTAATTCATTCAATGATGACAGGCAAAATAGGGAGAATTATTTAACAGAGTTCCATCTGCCAGAGTTCTATCTATAGCAATAAACTATGAAAGAATACTAGAGAGGAAGAATACCTGACTCGTTTCTAAGGATTGGTAGTCTGTGGCAAAGATCTATGATTTTCCTTAAATGAGGAAACCATGCAATGAGGTGAACACAACCAAACACTTCATATCAGACTGGGCAAACAGAAACTGTGATGCATTTAAAAAATGTATAATATTAGCTTCAGTCTCGATTAAGAAATAATATATGTGGTCATTTTTTATGTCAGTAAACCAATCACTGTGTGGAAATGTGAGACTGCTTTTTTGTTTGCTATAATTGCTAAGGGTGTTGTTGGTAGCTAGTCTTGAAAATGGCATCGCCTACACTGTAGTGACGTCTTTTAAAACTCTTGAGGGGAGTCAGTCCATGAGTCAGTGATACACGCACAATGGCGTTAAGCCTACCTCACACACTGGTTCAGCAGTTACTGTGCAGATCAGCTGATATAACCAGAGCAGTACGTTTTCCAGTGACTGGTCTAATTTATTTATATTTATATATATATATATATATATATATATATATATATATATATACATACACACACACACACACATACACAGTGTATATATATATATATATATATATATATATATATATATATATATACACTGTGTATGTGTGTGTGTGTATATATATATATATATATATATATATATATATATATATACACACACACACACAGTGTATATATATATATATATATATATATATATATATATATATATATATACACACACACACACACACACATATATATACACACACATAGTGTGTGTATATATATATATATATATATATATATATATATATATATATATATATATATATATATTTATTTATTTATATACACACACACATACAGTATATATATATTATATGTGATAACCTGGCGACTTGTCCAGGGTGTACCCCGCCTTTCGCCCGTAGTCAGCTGGGATAGGCTCCAGCTTGCCTGCGACCCTGTAGAACAGGATAAAGCGGCTAGAGATAATGAGATTATATATATATATATATATATATATATATATATATATATATATATATATATATAAAATACACACACACACAATTATATATATAAATGGCTGTTTGGATAAACAAAATAAGACTAAGTCTCAATGTAGTCAAGTGATCTTTATTTTAAAAAAAAAATAATTTTTTTTTTTAATCACAGGTATACCTGCAGATTGGTGAGGTTTCCATGAACATAAAAAGGCTGCCATCTCACAAGTCATGCATCAAGTGACTGCAACATGAACACACCTTCATACAATTTCCAACTTTTGAGGTACTTTTCTTGAAACCAAAATCGGTTTTCATGCCTTTGAAATTATGCCAGGTGCAAGGGATGGAAAACTCTCGCCCATACTCTTGAATAACAGACATAGAGGCCAAGCTGACTTGGAGTACTCATGATGCCCTCATCTCATCTGGGCCATTTCTGAAGTTTGCTACTGAGCAAAGAATGAGGACTTTGGAAATAGTTGGCTACTGGGTGATAGTGGTGATCCGTTTCATGCCTATTCGCTTACACCAACTGCTCAACCACAGACTGTAGACGAGGAGAATTTATGACAGTGCACACCAGAGGTCACACTGCACGGAGGAGAGAGCAATAGGCATTTGGAAAATGAGATTTCATATGCCTCCACAAGTCATCAGGAGGACTTAGAAAAACACCAGAGAGGACTTCAATAACAGAACGCTGTTTCTCTGCAACTCTGTAGCCATCCTCTTGGCAAAACTAGCAAGTCAAAGTCATTTTTGGCAGATATAAATACCCTTTAGACTGTGGGAGCTGCATATACAAAGTCATCGCAATCTTTTTCTTACATTTGACATGCTGCTATAAGATTTTAAAAAGTCCTTTCAAATAACACTTCAATTTACAAAACTCTATTGTACAAATAGTTTCTGCTTACGTCTGTCATATGCTATGCTATTTAAAATAAAATTACTGATCTGTTATGCTTCTTTATTCTGCTGCTATTACTACGGTGCATTTTAGTAGACTGACCATCTCTCTCTCTCTCGTGTATATATATATATATATATATATATATATATATATATATATATATAAAATCAAAGAATTAGTGTCCTTTACAGACCAGCAGAGCCTGTCACAGTGGCAAGACGCAGCCTAAAAACCCTGGAGGCATTTTCAGAGCAAAATACTCGCTGAACCACAAGCTACTCACTGTAGCTTTGTGCCATTTTGAGGCACTCACCTGACTGGAATGTGCATTTGATGCATAAAAAAAAAAGCAAAATCTCACACACCAACACACAGGCATGTTTGTACTATACAATGAGACAGAGAAAATACAAGTACTCTTTTATAAGAAAGGAATATTCTAGAAATTTGGGTACTGACGAGACTGTATGTATTATGTAGGCACAAATGTTGACCCAAGCTGCACTGTAGGAATCATGGCACTTTCTTTAAGATACAAGAGTCGGGACACCAACCTACCAATTTTAGGTCTAGAAATCTCCACATCCTGTTTTCTTTACACGGGTATTACTGTAAGGAGATTAGCTTTTTTTTTTAATTAATTATTTATAGCAGATCGCAAAGAAAATCAGTGGTATCGTCTGTCCTTAAAGGATGTCACACATTCATACTGGTCGCCATGGAGCTTTCAGGTCTCCGTGGAAACATTGCGCAGCTGCGAGCCTCGCGCAAGGAAACAAGCTTGCCGAAGCTGATGTCTCATTAAATCCGCCACACAGTGGGAGAGTAATGAAGACAGAGGGAGCTCACTCTGGCAAATAGCTCCCCAAATAAAACCAAACACAAGCCAAGGAGGCCCTCCTTGCCTTTCTCAATCTATCTCCCACCGAACTTCAGATTGAATTTGGATCCCAGACTCATCTTTTGGTGGCACATGGCAATTTGATACCTTATTTTGCTTCGGTACTCTTAAGGCCTACTCTCTTCCTGAAAACTGCAGAGAATTTCCAGAAATGAAAACACCCAGAAGTGTCTTTCAGTAGAGCTTGAAATGGTCTCAAATGACTGGTCATTGGAAATTAGATCAATATATCAATATACGTGGCCTATGTGTAGTCCGTTTTCAAAAGAGTCCTACAGTTTTTAACACTGGGGTTTGGGAAGTTCTTAGCAGTTATCAGCTTTCTTCAGTTTATTTAATTATTGTATATTTGTAGGTGGCACGATGATGTAGTGGTTAGCACTGTCGCCTCACAGCAAGAAGGTCCTGGGTTCGAGGCTGGCGAAAGGCCTTTCTGTGTGGAGTTTGCATGTTCTCCCCGTGTCTGCGTGGGTTTCCTCCGGGTGCTCCGGTTTCCCTCACAGTCCAAAGACATGCAAGTTAGGTTAACTGGTGGCTCTAAATTGACCGTAGGTGTGAATGAGAGTGTGAATGGTTGTCTGTGTCTATGTGTCAGCCCTGTGATGACCTGGCGACTTGTCCAGGGTGTACCCCGCCTTTCGCCCGTAGTCAGCTGGGATAGGCTCCAGCTTGCCTGCGACCCTGTAGAACAGGATAAGCGGCTACAGATAATGGATGGATATTTGTGACCCCAACATTTAGGCATTAGACAATGTTGTAATGGCATTTAATCATTAATGGGTCCCTAATTCAACAAGCTAAGCAGTGTCAACCTTGTGAAATTCTGCTATTTTTTTTAATGAAATTTTTAGGCCTATAGAAAGGTTTAACCTTTAAATACATATTCCTAAACATATTTTGATATTATGCTTGATATTTATTTATCACTGTGCTACAAATGACAAAACATTGTCCATTACTCTTTTTTTTAAATACATACATATTTTGTTGATGTAATGGTCATGTTAAAAGTGAACAGAGATCATATTCCTAATCATCTATGACTGTCCATAATGCAAAAATTTAACTTTCTCTTAGACAGTAATCATGAGTATAGAAATAGCAACTACATGAATTGTATAAACATTTTTTCTCACTTTTGGTTTTTGTTATAAATTAGCCAATAATAGTAAAATTGTGTATACAAGTACCATTGATACTTATATAATTTGTCATTTTTTAATATTCAGACCAACTAATGATTTGTTCGTAAGTATTAAATGAATTAGTGAATAATGTAAACATTGTAGGCATGAAGTTCATTCAACATGGACCTCGCTTTGTGCACAGGGACATTGTCTTGCTGGAACAGGTATTGGCCCCTTACTTCCAGTGAAGGAAAATTGTAATGCTATGGCATACAAAGACATCCAAGATAATTGTGTGCTTCCTTCTTTGTTGCAACAGGTTGGGGAAGAACCACGTTTGCGTGTGATGGTCAGGTGACACCAACCTTTGGGTCACGGTGGTGTTGAATTACATAATCTGACTGGTCAGAGGGTGATTTTCTGATATCAACAGCTCTGATAGTAGTACTGGTTGCAAGACAATTCATAGGTTTGTACACTAATGTGCTCATTCTAATACCTCATCATTTCTATAGTAACAGCTAATTCACAGGCATTTGTATGGCACTCCATGGCAGATTGTATGGCTGATCGCTGTAATGTTAGCATGTTAGCTGATCACTGTAATATTAGTTAATAATGTAACATTAGTTGATCGCTGTAATGGTAGTTGTTCACAGTAACGTTAGCTAATTGCAGTAATGCTAGCCAATCACTGTAATTTTAGCTGATCACTGTACTGTTAGCTGAATGCATTGTTAGCTGATCAATGTAACATTAGCCCATCATTGTAATGTTAGCTGATCACTGTAACAGTAGCTGATTGCTGTAATGTTAGCTGATCACTATAACAGTAGCTGATCACTAACAATAGCTGATCGCTGTAACAGTAGTTGATTGCAGTAATGTTAGCTGGTCAATGCAGAGCATTTTTTAACATAGTTACTGGGAGACCAAATGGTCTCCCAGTGGCCAGATTTGGTCTCCTAGTCAATGCCAAACCAGCTTCACTGGGAGACCAAATTTTAAACCAAGTTATGTCTTATCATTTGGTTCAATCAGTTGCAATTAATTAACTAAGTACCATGTAAGTATACATTTAACAAGGAAAACTTGGCACTGCATTAACTATGTTGATATTATGCTGGCTGAAACGAGGATTCGTAATGCAGCAATTTGCATCACAGAATATGCCACAGCGGTGCAGCTGCATGGACTCTGGGGCCTGTGATTGTATTGCCCAGGCCAGTTGGTCTCCTAGTGGAAAATCCTTAAAAAATGCTCTTGGTCAATGTAACATTAACTCATCACTGTAATGTTAGATGATTACTGAAACAATAGCTTATTGCAGTAATGTTAGCTGATCGCTGTAACAGTAGTTAATTGTAGTAATGTTAGCTGGTCAATGTAACAGTAACTGATTGCTGTAACAGTAGCTGATCACTGTAACAACAGCTGATTGCTGTAATGTTAGCTGATCACTATAACAGTAGCTGATCACTGTAACAATAGTTGATGATGTGACATTAGTTGATCACTGTAATGGTAGCTGTTCACAGTAATCTTAGCTGATTGCAGTAATGTTAGCCAATCGCTGTAATGGTAGCTGATCGCTGTACTGTTAGCTGAATGCATTAATGTTAGCTGATCACTGTAACAGTAGCTGATTACTGTAATGTTCACTAATCACTGTAATGTTAGCTGATCACTATAATGTTAGCTGATCGCTGTAACAGTAGTTGATTGCAGTAATGTTAGCTGGTCAATGTAACAGTAACTGATTGCTGTAACAGTAGCTGATCACTAACAACAGCTGATCACTAATATTAGCTGATCACTATAACAGTAGCTGATCACTGTAACAATAGGTGATGTGACATTAGTTGATCGTTGTAATGGTAGCTGTTCACAGTAATCTTAGCTGATTGCAGTAATGTTAGCCAATCACTGTAATTTTAGCTGATTGCTGTAATGGTAGCTGATCGCTGTACTGTCAGTTGAATGCATTAATGTTAGCTGATCAATGTAACAGTAGCTGATTACTGTAATGTTCGCTAATCGCTGTAATGTTAGCTGATCACTATAATGTTAGCTGATCGCTGTAACAGTAGTTGATTGCAGTAATGCTACCTGGTTAATGTAACATTAGCTCATAACTGTAATGTTAGCTGATCACTGAAACAATAGCTAATCCGTGTAACATTAGCTCACAACTGTAATGTTAGCTTATCGCTGTAGCTGATCACTAACAATAGCTGATCACTGTAACCTTAGCTGATCACTATAACGGTAGCTGATCACTGTAATATTAGCTGATCACTGTAACAGTAGTTGATTGCAGTAATGTTAGCTGGTCAATGTAACATTAACTCATCACTGTAATGTTAGATGATTACTGAAACAATAGCTTATTGCAGTAATGATAGCTGATCGCTGTAACAGTAGTTGATTGCAGTAATGTTAGCTGGTCAATGTAACAGTAACTGATTGCTGTAACAGTAGCTGATCACTAACAACAGCTGATCACTAATGTTAGCTGATCACTATAACAGTAGCTGATCACTAACAATAGGTGATGTGACATTAGTTGATCGCTGTAATGGTAGCTGTTCACAGTAATCTTAGCTGATTGCAGTAATGTTAGCCAATCACTGTAATTTTAGCTGATCGCTGTAATGGTAGCTGATTGCTGTACTGTTAGCTGATCACTGTAATGTTCGCTAATCGCTGTAACAGTAGCTGATTGCTGTAATGTTAGCTGATCACTGTAACAGTAGTTGATTGCAGTAATGTTAGCTGGTTAATGTAACATTAGCTCATAACTAATGTTAGCTGATTACTGAAACAATAGCTCGTCAGTGTAACATTAGCTCATCACTGTAATGTTAGCTGATCGCTGTAGCTGATCACTGTAATAATAGCTGATTGCTGTATTGTTAGCTGATCGCTGTAACTGTGGTTGATTGCAGTAATGTTAGCTAATCACTGTAATGTTGGTTGATCACTTATGTTAGCTGATCGCTGAAACAATAGCTGATTGCAGTAATGTTAGCTGGTCAATGTAACATTAGCTCATCACTGTAGTGTTAGCTGATCACTGTAACAATAGCTGATTGTTGTAACCTTTAGCTGGCATTTTTAATACCTGCTTTTTCCAGTTATCAGTGAGGAGAAGCGAGAGAGATATGTGCATATGCACAGAGAGAGAGAAGTAACAGTAATCCAAGATATTTATCTCAGTAAAATTAAAGTCTTGCTTGATTTTGAGCAGTTTATGTAAAAACGAAAGTATAACCTGAGCAAATGATGCAGAATTTGGCACTGTGGTATGTTATATATGAAGTGACTCACATTTCTGCGAGGATCTCACTAGAATTTTGACCCTGGTCACAGCCCTGGCTGCAGGACAGTCTTCAGTAACAGTAACTCCAGGTTGCATTAGACAGCGTCCCTTGGTCCATCATTGATTATTTTCCTATAACAGCGTGCCCTGTGATGTTTTATTCTTTACATTAGTTTCTATAAGTGAGGTGTACTATACTATATTTGTATTATGCACTTTTAACTGTTTTTTGTTGAAATATATCATGTGTACAACCTTTAAATATACTCTAAACTATCTACTACTGAGTGATATATGAATGTAACATTTTGCCCTGCACCCTAAAAAAGAGCTGTGGGACTAATAACATAAGTGTATCAAATACCATTACTCTATTATTGATACGAGTCCGTGTTAGTGAGATAATATTGGGTGGATTATGTTGCTGTTATTCCGTTCCACAGAGAAAAGAATGAACAAGTCTTGCTCAGTGTAATCCAATCACATCCATTTCATACTGAACACAGCTTATCTGGATCACAAATAACAAGTCTTTGATTGAAAACCCATGACCTCTGACAGCTCTGTGTGTGTGTGTGTGTGTGTGTGTGTGTGTGTGTGTGTGTGTGTGTGTGTGTGTGTGTGTGAGAAAAAGAGAGAGATCATTTAGTTTACTATTATAAATCACCTTTTTTTTTGGAATTTGGTCTCCAAGCACCTGAATTAAAATCATTTTCCCCTAGAATGTGAGTATTTTTTTTCTTTACAATTTCTAACAAGCATCTTTCAGACTTCAGATTTTCACAACTCTTCACATACTTAGAACATTAGTATGTTATGTTGACCACATGATGCATAATGCATTCATTTAACATGGCTTTCAATATTCTTGCAATTATTTTTCATTGGCACTCTACCATCTGCCAATGTATGGTTGTTTTTTTGTTTTTTTTACAGTCAATTTGCAAATTATTACATCTTTTCAAAACTGATTACATAACTGACTTCAAAACCAAATATTGTACTTAGCTCGGTCAAAAAAAAAAAAACCCAAACAATTCTTCTCATTGAACCACAATAAGAGACTCAACAAATATTCTAGTACTTAGAGACAAAGGAGATGACGACACTGTATAATTTGTCAGAGAGGGTCAAATATCACATGAAATGCTGAAAAATGGACGCTCAATAAGGTCAGCGTGCACAATTTCATTTTTCAGCGCCCTCCAAGATGTTTCACTGAAATAATGATTTTCAGCACATCATGAAGATAAACTTATTAGCAAAAGATTTCCATGGATATATCAAACATGCAAATATTTTCCGTCAGTGTAGAGAAAGAAAGCGTGATGATTACAACATTGATTGTCTAACAATGCAGGCAGTTTCTGTACCTGTTATTTACAGCATGTTTGTCAAACTGTTTTTCAGTATTAATTTTTTGTTTGTATTATATCTGGTTATTTATGACATCATGGAATCTCTCATACAGTAAAGCTGCTACATTCATTCTGTTTGAAAGTTGAAAGAATTCAGTTTCCACTGTAAAATCGAAGAACAGACAATTACAGTACGAAACAAACTGAAGAGAGAGAGGAAAAAAAAGCAATGAACACAAGAGATGCACCTTCTGTAATGCCACAATTCAGTCACTGCTCAGGTGGTGAATTGATTTTGGGCCGGTGCTGGGTGAACACTGGGCCATCAGGGTCGACAGACTTTCAGCGATCTTTAAATCCATCTTGGCAACACTGGCCTAGCGTCAGCCATCCGGTTAGGTTTTGTTCTTGTACTACAAGGTAACTTTGCTCTAGTTTTAACAGGATATGTTTATTTTGCATTTTTTTAAAAAAGTGAACTTGGTAGTCATGCTTGTTCTCGATTCTGATTGATCAGAGGATGTTGATTAATTTTCTAAAACAGCACTGCTCGGACAGTACTTCCTGTTGCAAAGTTAATATTAATGTGCATGATCTAATCTAGTATGTTCCTGTTTCTATTATCTGCACTATGCTATCATTTCTTATACATTATTTTTCTAATTTTACTAAACGGTGAAGGGATAACGGTTTCTAGCTGCTATAACATTAGTGATCACAGGACCTTGTTACATGGACAGTCCATAAATTGAACATAACCACAATCAGTAGATGTGTCAGATTTTACTCAATTAAAACAGAAATTAGCACTGGTGAATTGCTTTGGTAGAAGAGAATAAAAACACTCTGGACCATGCTGTTATTATTGGAAAATAATCACATCACATCACATCACGTCACACCATCCCCTCGTTGTTTATTTCCCCATAAAAGCACACGCCATTGAGCTTTATTTTTTGCTCAGCAAGTGTGAAAGACTAGTATACAAAAGCTCTACATAAAGTAGCGACCAAGGAATTAAAGTTTGCTGTGCTGTAGTGTAGTGAAATATGATTAATATGAAATCTGATTAGAGATACGGCTGTGTTGCTCCCTTCAGCAGAACAGAAGCTCAGCACTTTTTGTTATTGAAAGCTGTGTGCTGCCATCCATACTAACACCGAACGAACCGCTGGGGTTAGCAATCCCTCGAACACCGGCACAAACACACCAACACACACACACACACACACACTTTCCTTGCAGAAACTAGAAAAAGAAAATGCAGAAAATACATATACCCTCCCGTGCACTCCTGACATTTAAGAGCAGCCTTCATTAGCACTGTAAATACTCGAAAAGGATGGAGCATTATGAGCTTTTTCTATTTAATTATCCGCTCTTTTTCTTGACCTCTTTTACAGCAGCCCACGTCGACATAAAGACGAACCACTGAGATGATCTCTTATTTCTCCCATCTTTGCAGTAAATGTGTTTTATAAAGGCACAATTGACAGGATAGTGAATAGGAGCAGAATTTGGGGTTTTATCTTTTATGTGAAAAACAGGTCAATGGACAGGGTTTCAGAAATACTATGGTTAGTAGATAATACTACTTACTGATTGTGTATCATTTGTGGCACTTGAGGATATTTTAAAAGCTCTCTCAATACACCTTTGCGTTGTCATGGTTTCCACTGACTACAAAGATCACAGTTTGTGTAAAAAAAAAAAAAGAATATATGGGAAAGAGATTTCATATATTTCTTTAACCCAAACAAGGACTCTTTAACCATAAAGCAAGTTTTTTTAAAAAAAAATCAGTTTTCCTGCTTATAGGGAAAACCCAGAGTAAAGTATATGAACTGGATAAATGGTCAAGCAATAAATATAAAAAGAAGCATTTCACCAAATCAAATGACTTGTTTTAGTCATTATAAGCTTTTGTCATTATAGTTTACTGTTACTGCTCCATACTGGTGTGTTAATGGAGATATTGTGACGTTGTAATGAATCCCAAATGTTCCTTGCTGGCTTGTAAACAAATTATAAGAAACAGACATTGCATAACGTAGCAGGAGAGTTTTATTAGCTTTTTTTTTTTTTTAAGGAGGAATGCAACCAACCAGACACCTTTAACACACACACACACACACACACACACACACACACAATTGCAGTTCATTTGCTTCTGAACTGTCCCGATCCTTGATGTGCCAATTGCCACAAGACTGTTCATGAAAGCTAAAGCAGGAGGTTTTCCATCATCATCACTCTCTCTTCCATGTAAAAAATAGATATAAATAAATAAAGGAGAAAAGAAACATCTCCTTGGGCAGCAGAACACTGTAATTAGGCAGTGACAAATTTCAGTTCTCTTTCTTCACATGTGTGGGAAATGCACACAATGACTTTGCGTGTACCCGTGTGTGTGTGTGTGTGGTGTGTTTCCGCGCACGCGCACATGCGTGTTCCACTGAAAGTGTGTGGGATGGCCTGAAATAGGAACGCAGCATTTCAAAAGGAAAATTGCATTCATGCAGTGCAGAAATGAAGGGACTGGGAAAAAGCAGAATAGTTTCCATTTGTTCGCCTGTGCTTCTGATGCTAGGTGTGATGCCGAATCCATACTGCAGGCCAAATCTGTTCCCCATAGTGCTGCGATGACAGGTGGCATGCATGAGTCATGTGAAATGCCATTGGATGGAACTAGAAGAACCAGGTCACTCCTACATGCTTGACATTGAGATGTTTCCACTTGGCACATGACAATTCAGCTAATGACACTACGGGACATTAGGAACCTGCACAGATGCACACACATGCTTGTTTGCTTGCAGGCGTTGCACAATTAAGCTTCGTTATTCCTGCACGGCCACAGAAAGAAAAAAAAAAGCTCTCGTTACTATGCTTTTTAAAGCTCTCCTTCCATCTCTTTCTCTTTCCCTCCTACTACCTACTTAACAGGGCAGGTTAGTTACAAGTAGGAATAAGTTGCTACGCTGCACTCGGTTAGTATCACTTCTCTAGAACTTTCTCCTAACTCCATCCAGAAGTCATTTGCAACCTTTCATACTGCTCATACAACCCTTATACACAATACGGTTTATGATCTCGGACAGCGGCTATCATTGGAGTACATGTGATATTTGCTTCCATGTCATATCAAGCCATTATGTGCAATATTCTACACCAGTCACACGTTGTTCAACATCATTCCATATCTGTACACTGCACTGCACCATTACTGCATTTTTCGTTCTTGACACTTTTTACACCCTGATTTCTTGTCTTATTACTCCACTAACTATGTTGGGGGAGGTTATGTTTTTACCTCTGTTTCTCAGTTCCCAACGTAATTCAAAAAGTAGTGCACAGATTTTGATGAAATTTGGTGGAAAGGTGGGCCATGGGCCAAAGAACAATTGGTTAGATTTTGATGTAAATCCGGATATGCATGTGGCTCCAGGGTGGTTTTTTTTGTCTTCTCAATGTAACTCAAAAAGTAGTCAACAGATTTTGATGAAATTTTGAAGCAAGGTGGGCCATAGGTCAAAGAACAATTGATTAGATTTTGATACAAATACACATATATAGCTTGGCAGAGGTATACACTCTACTGCGTGCCCTTCTAGTTTATTCTTTGTACTCTGTGTGTACAGTATGTGTGAGTCTTAAATATAATACACAATTTGAGGATGATGCAACTGCAATTTCATTGTGCTTGCAAAATGGCAAAGTTCTTAAGTATTGAATGTTGAATACTAAAACAACTTAGACAGGGAAAAAAATGCCTCAGCTGCACAGAGGTTCATTATTGTCATGAAGTCACATTTGCTATCACACATTATCCCATTTGGCTAATCCATGTGCTGTTCACAATTTGGAAGAATCACATTAATCAAAATACTTTTTTTTTTTTTTGTTAGTCTAGGCCTACTTGGATGTTAACAGGCACTTCTGAGGTCCAATATCAGCAAACGTGTGTTTATTCCTCCATATGTGAACAATTTATTAGCTGCATGTGCATGTCATTAAGAAAAAGAAAGGCGCCAATGTAAATCCTGACTAGGCCTCCTACCATTATCCTTAGGGTTTTTGGGTTGTATTTAATGTTGGCCTCATTCAGCCATATTAGTAAAGAAGAAGAAGAGTAAAGTTTAGTTAAATAAGGCTTTCCTTAGTAGGGATGATAGGGAATGTGTCTTTTTTCTTTCTTTTTTTAAATAATGGTGGATGATATTGCAAACAGATGTTTTGGTTCCTGATCAGTGATGAGCTAGAAAACAGAACATGCATGCAAGACTTTTACACCACAACAGCTGCGGTGCCTGTTGTTCCATTGAACCATCCATCCATCCATTGAAAAAAGCTCTATGCATGATACAGACACGAGAAAAGTGATTTAACCAACATGACTCACTTTCCTGCCTTTTTAATTTTCTATGCCTTTACGCTTTCACCAAGTGCCTGATTAACAAAAGAGCTTTTAATAATGAGCTGCGGCATCTTCCTGCAACACAAAGGCCTGTCATCTCCAAGTGTCACTTGTTCTTTTTATATAAAGTCACAGACACTTTTTAGATAAAACCGGCAGAAATTTGAAACCGTACACCAGCACCAGTGCTGAAGCCATGCAGGTAGGGATTTAGGTTAACTTAAATAGTCACCACATTCATTGTTAAGATGCATGATCCACAGGAGCACCTCCAATGAGCACTATGATATACTGAAATGCCAAAGTATTTATTCAGACAGCAGCGGAATATGCATTTAGAAGACTGATGACAGGTTGCGCTAGTTGTCATGGCAACTGGAGGCTGTTATGACACACATCAGTGTCTAAGTTTCTGTATAATGCAGCCTTTGGAGACTTGAAGCTCACAAAAGCAATCAGGTCTGCAAAACCTCAGACTCTCTCAAATGGAAGCAGTTTACTAATAAAATCCCCACTGAAAACAAGCAAAGCAACCACAGACTTTAATATACAAAAAGTGCAAGCTCAACCTAAGACCAAAGTGCTATTATTTTAATGAAAGCTTGCTATATATAGTGTGTGGCTTTCCATGATGTGGCTTCACTGTTGCTAATTATTAATGACCCTAAATGTCAGGGTTTGGTCTCCTGGATTGTGTTGATGAAGAGGATTAATTAACAAATAAATCTGCTCCTCGTTAACGCCATGTTTGTGGGATTCCAGAGAAGGCCACACGCAGAGCATCATGGGTACTGAACTCAGCACCAGGGATATCACCAGGAGTAGATGTGGAACGGGAAAAAGAAAAAAAAAGGCGCCTCTATATGAACACTCAAACAAATTTGCACAATAATATCGATCTCACTGACAGATTGATACAGGTAATATAACATCTGCTGCCATGTTCCTGCAGAGCAGATGCAATATCAATATCACTTATACCTACTAAACCTATAGACAAAAAGCAACAAATTACATTGCAGAATCATCTGTTGGAGGTCTAGTGAAGCTGTGTGCCTCAGATCAATAAAATATCACAAACTTGACCCAACAGATCAATTCGGGACCAAAAACACTTGAATACCATAGACATGCGCTGACTTCATGTCAATAAGAAAACGTCACTATTCATCTGAATGCACAGCAATAACAAAGACCAAATGGATGAAATCATGCTTTGCATCTAGACCCTTAGGTTTATCCATTCTCGTGTTGAAAAAAAAATGATTAGCTCTGTTCTGGGGCGGCACGGTGGCGTAGTGGTTAGCACTGTCGTCTCACATCAAGAAGGTCCTGTGTTTGAGCCCAGCGGCTGACGTGGGTCTTTCTGTGTGGAGTTTGCATGTTCTCCCCGTGTCCGCGTGGGTTTCCTCCGGGTGCTCCAGTTTCCCCTACAGTCCAAAGGCACGCAGGTTAGGTTAACTGGTGGCTTTAAATTGACCGTAGGTGTGAATGTGAATGGTTGGTTGTCTCTATGTGTCGGCCCTGTGATGACCTGGTGATTTGTCCAGGGTGTACCCCATCTCTCGCCCATAGTCAGCTGGGATAGGCTCCAGCTTGCCCGCGACCCTACACAGGATAAGTGGCTACAGATAATGGATGGATGGATGGATTCTGTTCTTAATTAGAATCAATATAACAACTGTTACATTCACCAATTATAGCACTGAGCCATGATTAGTGTTCTGGAGGTCATTTGGGTCGACATTTAGAGATTCCATGGGTTAGGAGGCCTTTAAGTCCTTTATACTTCAAAAGGTGACATTTACAAATCCTTCTGGGAACTCCCAGAGCAGAAACAGACAGAATTCAAAGTGTTTCAGTGGTACTCGTCATCTCAACAGATCACATTTGGAATATTGAGCAGATTTCTTGACCCACAAGTCTTTCTTCAACATTTTAATGTTTGCTGACTTATAACACACGAACTTTGGAACTGCAGCATTATTCAGCACATTGCAGACTTGGTTTCAGAAAGTTGGAAAGCCTCACTGAGAAACAGCTGGTCTGTACTGAGGACTGTACAAACAATGGCTTTCAGTGGCTCACTATGCACACACAAACATATCGCGGTCATGTTCAAAATGTTTTCTGGTAGTAAATTCAGCACTAGTTTGGAAGCTTTTGCTGGATAGTTATCTAGTAGAGCCCTGCACTCCCGCGGGACCAGACGCAAAGCAGTGCGGCGCGGGACAAATTTTGAACGCTCATTGCGGGTGCGGGCGGGACGGGGGGTGCACAATGCAGGAGCGGTGATAAGCTGCAGTCCCGCTAGCTAAAAACGCGTTTAAAATAAAATTTATAAATTATTAATTTATGTCTATCATATATAATTTGTGCTGGATATTTTAATTGGCATTAATAAAAACATTTTAAGATGCCTAAATTTGCGGATGTGGTCTAATCTCGCGTACGTTTCCAATTCCTTTCCGCTCTTCCGTGTTTGAGATCTCCGATCATGGCAGAAGAGCAGAGCTCCTCTAGTGAAGTGTGAATGCCCACACTTGCTGATACTGTTCTGTGTGCTCAGGTCAGCCGTCCTTGCATTCTCTATTAAATATACTGTTTAAATGCCATAATGTGTTCTCTATCAGGTTACTTGTCCTGTGCTATATGTGCTATATCTCAGCATGCATACAGACATGCAAGTTGGTATTCAGGTGTTAAACAGCGTCCTTGATGGTTAGGAAGCTGAAATTGAATTATGTGATAAGTGTGGAGTCTCAGTGCTTTCAGCAACCATACAAAGATTCTTTGTGTCACCTAACATCTAACTGTTAAACTGATACATTTTTTAGGGCACCTTCATTTGAAAGGCAGCGCAGAAAAGATGTCCAAGTCCTTGAAGAATTATTACAATAAAGGTAGGTTCTCTTAACATACTGTACTGATGTACATACGTTTTTTGGATGTTAGTTCAAACTTGCATCGTACCATATTGGTTTAATGCTAACTTGGTTGGTTGTTTGGGAAACGCACCCCTGAACGTGAGCTGTAGATATTTATGCTCAAATCCACTCAAAGTAGGGGGCGGGGCACCATCACGCTGTGTCTTTAAATTATATTAATTTCTTATAGGCCTACTTGTATTTCCTAGAATGTAAATGTGAGGAGTGACATAAGCTATGTGCAATGTACGGTACAATATTCTTAATATCCACTGTAGATTTTGGTAGGTGTGTTGGGTATCTCTGTAAAGCCTCAGCTGCGCATGCCGCCTGGCAACGCGCACCCTCGCTACGTGCGCTAGGTGAAGGATCGGTCAGTGGAGAGCTCAGCTAAACTCAGCATGTTTAATTCCCCAAGCCAATGACAAGAACTTTCGTGAGAAATAACGCGAACGTCTGCATCATGCGGGATTTGTGGGCGGGAGCGGGACTAAAAATCATAATTCTTTGCAGGAGCGGGCGGGAGCGGGACTGCACAATGCGGGAGCGGGCGGGAGCGGGACTGAAAATTCTGTCCCGCGCAGACCTCTATTCTCTAGTGCCTTTAGATGGGAGCTTAAATGATAATTCTACTCAAGTGTGTGATATTTGCTGTTTGTGGCTTCACCCAAGCCTCTGTCTTTCTGGTTTTCGACTGTTTGTCCTGTCTAATTTGATATTTTTTTCTAAAATGTCAGATGAAATGTCTTGTCTTTGCTAGGAATTTCAACAACAATCCCTAGTCAAGAACTTCCATTGTTATTCCCAATGTCAGTAAAAGTGAATTCTAGACAAAATGAACTATTTGTTTCTAGCAACAGCTGATACCCATTATAATTGTAGGCTAAAATGAGATTTTTATTGGAAGCTTCAAATCAGCACTGAAACTCAATTAAAGTAACCTACATGTGGGGTAAGAAGCGTATTATGAATCTATATTTTTCATCATGGGTTCAGACGTCATTGCTGTCACCACCTCTGCAGTCATGAGCACAGAGTGCCATATTTTCTTTGCCTCTGAATATCTGACTAACAAGTGAACCTAGCTTGATAATTACATCAAGAACATCATGTCTGTATGCTCCAAGGAAAATAGGCCAAACACACTGCATTATGACACAGGAAAACATTCATCTACATTGCGTATACAGTATATGTTTATTTATTTTGTTTTGTGATGGTACAAATAAATGGTGTGTACTGCTAATGTAATTCCAATTTTTTTTTATTACAGACATGGCAAGATGTGACAAAAACTACCATTTATTGCTTAAAAATGGCACACCCTAAAATATATGCTTCCAAATAAAATAAAATAAAATAAAATAAAATAAAATAACCAACTTCTATAAACTGAAATGTTAACATTACCAGACACACAATATGAAACACACAACCTATTACAAGCCCTTCTCGCCACAGCAGCTGATTGGCTAATTAGTCCAGGAAGGGCCAGATGGCTGGAGAGGAGGGACAGATGGGAAATGTAGGCGAGAACAGGAAGGTTAGCATGTTACTGTCACACCTCTTGCTTAGCGCCACAGGATGTGGAACTCTGAGAGACAGGAGAGTGGACACTCAGCACACACCAAACTCCGTCTGCAGTTGCGGACCTGAAGCAAGTGTTCCGGGACTGAGGCTGAAGGCTGAGCCATCTGATCTGTGTCATGTATTATGGATCAAAACCAATCTGACAGGGTTTTATCTGAGAGCTCCAAAGGTCAGGCAGGGCCTATATGAATATTATACTGTAAATGTCATCCAGTGTGTGTGAGAGAGAGAGAGCGCGAGAGAGAGAGAGCGCGAAAGCGAGAGAGAGAAAGAAACACGTGCACTACTTCCTGGCATCAGTCAGCAAACTACAGAAAACAAACTCAAAGGACAACCTGATGACAAGTGTACAGTACATACAGTACCAATCAAAAGTTTGGGGACACCTTCTAATTCAAAGGTTTTTCTTTATTTTTATTCATTAAAAGTCACTTCATGTCTTAAAATAATGATGGATATTGTTTCTCTTTACTTAGCTGAGTGCATTTTGATATAATATGGATTACTTCGCTTGTGGAATAGGGCTGTTTACTGTACTCGTTATTTACTGTTTATTGTTTGGTCTCAAATGCATTAAAAAGGCAAGAAATTGCACTAATTAACTTCAGATGAGGCAGAGCTGTTAACTGAAAAGCATTCCATGTTACTACCTCATGAAGCTGGTTAAAATAATGCCAATAGTGTGCAAAGCATCATCAACGCTGATGAATGCTGGCTACTCTGAAGAAACTAAAAATGTGATTTTTTTCCCCCCCCAACACTTTTTTGGTTTACGACATAATTCCATACATGTCCGATATATGATGTCATAATTTTGATGTCTTCAGTATTGTTATCCTAGGTGTGTCCAAACTTTTAATTGGTACTGTATACAAACACAAGCCATGAGCAAGCACCTTTTTTTTTTTTAAACATATACAGTATACCCAAACCACTGCACAGACGGTATCTCTTAGGACAGCCAGAGTTTATTCAGAGTTGCTCCATGTGACCTTAGACATGCCGTAGGGCCATTTTACATAATCAGGCAGTGGAATTGACACCCAAACACTATGACCAGATTGTATGCCAGACTATATCCTGTTGTGACACATGGTAGGTATCAAAAGGCAGTTCTCTAGCTAATTCCTAAATATAATACCTAAGGGTGTTTGAGGTTTCATAACACGTTTGTATATAGCATCTGTATACAATATTATTTTGCCAACAGCAAGTGTGCTCTGGCATTAACAACAGAGAATGTAAGAAAGAGGGAAAAGAAATGTGAGATGAACAACGTTCATTATACACTAATTTTCCACCGGTGGGGTGTCTTGGCAAGACTTCTCCCTGTGTGCTTATTCTGTGCTTTCCCCTTATCTCTCTGTCCAATGCCCTTGCAGCTGTTCACCGTCCAAATTGGTGGAGGGGGGGGAAAGCTGCCTTCGTTTGGTGAATATTTCTACATTTGCTCTCCATGTCCTTTGAGTATTTGTTTTTGTGGTTACATGTGCCTCTACCCTCTACTAATTTGGCTCATCACCTGCGGCTGATATCTTCTTCCTGTCTTACCCTCAGGGAATTTCCAGCCATTTTGAAATGCGCTTGGGATTCCATTGGAAGCGTGCTTTCCTTGAAGATTTTTTTCCCCCATGATATCCCAAACATTTCTAATATTTCTTTTTTTCCCCCCACATCTTAAGCTAGGTTGATACAACAGGTGCACCAAAGAAAAATGTTTTTATTAAAATATAGAGAAATATTACTGCGTGTGTAGACAGCACAGGCCAAGCTCCCCCCCCCTACATATTATGTAAGTTACATCACTGCTGTATTCTTTTTTTTTTTTTCCAGTTACATTCGTTTTACCCCGCTAAACTATGTTGCAGCTCAGGACTGCTGCACACGTGTGTATGTGTTTTATTTACTTACTTTATCTTGTATTTTATTTTTATCCTTTTTTATTGCTGCTGTTCTCTCTGAGTGCTACCAAATAAAGCTTTGTTGCATCACTACAATGACAAAGTCTTATCTATGTATGTTATTTGCAGCAAATACAATACTGCTGGCTTTTGTCTTTGTCAGCAGACTGGCAGTAGTGGAAAAAGTGCTGGCTGTTGAGAGAAACGTAAGATGTTGTGCATTATTATTTTGTATCTGGGGTGTCAGGGTATGATACGGTAGTGTACAGCAATATTTCAGCCCAGCATTTAAACAGCTCAAATAAATATCTGAGACTACACAAAATATAAATGCTCCAGAACAGATTACCTTATTAAATCAATAAACCACATACTGAACAGGAAGATTAAGTTGCATAATTACTAAGGTGTTGCTTTATTACTCCAGATATTTGGCATGCTGAACTTGACAATAAATGTCCTCGATATGAAATGTTTATTATATCAGCTTTAATGCCACACAAATATTCAGTTATGACTAAAGTGGATTTGTTGTAATAAACTCTAGCATCCAAACCATACACTAGGCCTACATATTTTCTTATAAACATATACATAGCCTAGAATTCAGAATCTAGTGATGACCAGATATAGCTGCCACTTCTGGCTCCGCACAACCCACCCAAGCATGACGCAATTTCACAGTGGGTTACCATCCAACATCAAAATTTCAAAAGGCAGAACGAGGGGGCGAGAGGGAGAAAAATAGAACAATGCGTCTGATTTTTTGTCGCAATAACGCCATAACACCCCCCCAACCCCCCACCTAAGCAGAAGCTGAACAAGCTCAGATAGGCTTTGAGGGCTCCGTTTGTCAGCAGGGACAGATCAGGTCAAAATGAGAAGAAAGAATAACAGAAGAGAATCTGCAGTGAGACTGGAAATAGCCCATGTGCCCCATAAAAATTTGGCATTGGAAGGAAAAAGGCAAAATAATGAAAGAAATGCCACCAATTTATTTTGGTGATATAATTCTGGCCACCAGATAACAGAAATTTGCCTAAGATGCTGATGTGTCCTTATGCAACCACACGCTCACGCACAAATAAATAGGTGTATAATGGATTGTGTTTGATCATCAAGGTGCATTTCATTTATTTTCATGTCCTGCCATTATGCAGAGGAGCAGTACTGAATTACGGCCAAACCAAAACCTGGAACCTGAACGGCTTTCCTGTTTCATAATAGTGTGTGTGTGTGTGTGTGTGTGTGTGTGTGTGTGTGATCAGAGATAAAGCAGGCTTGCCTTTAACTGTAAATGGCCTTAGAATGCAGTGGGAGTAATCTTAATATTACTGTATAAAGGTTAATACAATTTTAATTGCTTGTGAAATTAAGTGGCCTTGTCTCATTTAAGTTTTACAACCATAAAATTTTTTAACGAACAGAATGTTCTTACGATTAATGGATATTATTGGGGATTGTGTCATTTTAAAGAAATAACATCGCGCGCGCGTTTTTATATAAACAATAATATATATAAATAAAATACACACAATTTTATATATATATATAAAAATTTGCAAACATATGTATGTGTATATACAGAAACACATATTACTACAGGGCATGGCATCTATTTATGCAAAAGTTCTGTATTTTGACTTTTGGAATGTTAGAGAAACACATTTGGGATGTTAAATGTCCCTCAGATTAAAAGAGAGGAAAATGCAAAGAAAAGGACCAAAACGAAGGCGAAAAGAGAAAGCTGGTTTGACAGTCATCCCTCTTAACTGTTCTATCAGAGATCTCTCACTCCTCTGCAACTGCCGTTTTTTCCTCACTCCATCACTCCCTCTTTCTTTCACACACACTCTTGCTTTCTCTCACACACACAAAATCACAGGCAGAAAGATCTCAGTTTCCACCCACACTGTGACAGAGCAGGGAAGGCTTTTAAACAAGCTTCACACTCTCACAAGCCTACTGAGATGAACACACACTCACAATGTATACACAGACCAAAAAGTACACAATCTCACACCTCCCTGAGCAATCCCATCAAAACATGTATACATGTAACCATCAATAAACACAGACCTCTTCCAAACGCACCTTCACCATCACATTCCTACACACTGTTCTCTGTCCTGCTTGCCACCTACATCCCCCCACAATACATGGGCATACTTTCATATACATCTCCAATCCTCCACACACATACAGATGTGCCACATACACAAACACCACATCACATAGTGCCTGAACTGTAACTGCGCCATAACTGCTCTCCTGAAAACTTTCTGGAGATTTCTAGACACTCCCATCTTTAACAATGAAAAGTAAAACATTTGAGCAAAACAGAAACAGCACCAGCATCACACTAAGCTCTCAATCCATTACCATGGATTATATAGCTATATAGGAATTTTTAAAAGCATTTATTCTATGAATGACAGTTTCATTAGCTGAAAGGCATGCAGAAAGACTCACCTCTTCTTTTTCTCTTTCTGTTTCCCACTACTCTTTCTCTGTCTTTCTGACTGTCAGGCTCAGGCAGGATTCAGGGAGGAATTGGAGAGAGGGAGACGGAAAAAGAGAGATGGCTGAAGATGGATCCTCTTCTCTCAACCTCCTGGGAGATGCAGAGGATTTTCTTTAGTTCTGGCTTTTTTCTTCTGCTATGCTTCACTCAGCTCAGCTTGCATCTGACTGTAGGAGAGAATGAGTGTGTGTATGTGTACGCATATGTGTGTATGTGTCTCTGTGTGTATTTGTACGAACAGTGCATGTGAAGCAAGCATGCATTCTCTCCTCGAAGAGAGATAGAGCAACCCCCCCACCTCTAAAACCCCTGTAGGTGTGAGTCATCTGCTCTCAGCCAATCACAATTGAGATGACTGACTTTAATTAAAATCACAAGGGGGCTCAGAACGAGAGAGAGGGGTGGGGGGCAGTTGATGGGGTATAATCAAGTACAGAAAAAGAACATAAAGGAGATGGACATGGGGTAAAGGGGAAGAAGAGTATGAGAGGACTACATACACGTACACACAGAAAGGGAGGGAAAGAGAGAGGGAAAAATCCCTTACAGTAGTTCTTATGCCTTTCTCCACATTTCGCAATAAATGACAAGTGGCCTTTGTGAATTTGATAGCTTGAGGTAATTTAAATGAGTGTTCTAATGTCAACATGCCCCCTGGGTGTAAAAGCATTATCTTCCCTGTGAAACACAACCTTGCATGACAACACAGACATATCATTATTATAATTTCCATTTTCCCAAATGGAAAATGCATACTGAATTTTAGCTTGAACTAAATAGATTACACTCTCAGCAACAAACACATCCATCCATTATTCGCAACCGCTTATCCTGTGCAGGGTCGTGGGCAAGCTGGAGCCTATCACAGCTGACTATGGGTGAGAGGCGGGGTACACCCTGAACCAGTCACCAGATCATCGCAGGGCACATAGAAACAAACAACCATTCACACCTCCGGTCAATTTAGAGCAACCGATAAACTGCATGTCTTTGGGGGAAACTGGGGTACCTGGAGGAAACCCATGCAGACACAGGCAGAAGATACAAAATCCACACAGAAAGGCCCCTGCTGGCAACTGGGCTTGAACCCAGAACCTTCTTGTGCTGTGAGATGACAACGCTAACCACTACACCACCATGCTGCCCACAACAAATACATCAACCCTAAAATTCGAACACAACAGCAGAAGAAAAGGTTGAATAATCAAGCTAAGAATGGTAGCTGTTGATTCACCAATATAAGGGGGACTGAATGCATCTTTAATATCATTCCAGATTTACAGAAGGACTGATCATCAGACGAATGTCCACCAAGCATGTAGCCTGAAAGAGCTGGACAGTAATTCAGTAACTCTTACTGCATGCACACCTCCAGCAGGCCACTACTTACAGCAAGCTCAATAAATCATAATCACTTTCATGCCAAGGGGAAAAAAGAAGTGAGCAAAAGAGAGAAAGCACAACAAACAAAAGGAGCTAAAGATTAGAAAGAGAATGCAAAATACTGCTTAGACCAAATCACCACCTGAGATGCTCTCCATGAAGAAATGGCATGCTGTTCACTTTTGAGATTCTGCTGTTTGTTTAATAATCTCCCAATAGTCAGGTACATGTACTAAGAACCAAAGACCTCATTGACAGAGATGCGTACAGCATATACAGTCAATGGAACATATAAATGGAATGATTTATTGTAAACCCTAAGTAAGCTGAAGTAACCTCCTACCTCCTTTTCATAGTACCTTACCTTAAAATGCCTTCATACATTTAGGCTTTGGTATTTCTCATGTCTATATCTGCCTGAACCCCAACAAGAAGCTCTACACCTGCTCTCAAAGCTGGGGCCCTCTGATGACGTGGAAGCATTCCTCTACATGTTCGAGTAAACAGCTCACCATGAAGGCTGGCCTATGGAGAAATGGGCCCATAGCCTAGACCCCCCCCCGCTAACTGGTGAGTCTCGATTGGCAGACTACACCCTCCCACCAGCCTATGCTAATGACTACACCATATTAAAAGGGTACCTTCTGGCCCAGTGTGGTCTCTCCCCGTTGGGTGTGGGCGGAGTTTCACCACTGGAAATACCAGCCAAACATCACTTCCTGGAGCCAGATGGGCATGCTGCTCTGAACCACAAAGCTCTGGCTCCAACCCAACCCAACCCAAGCTACATTCCACAACCCAGGTCACAGAGAAGCTTGTAATGGACCAGTTTGTCTGCTCCATCCCCCTGCTGAGTGCATGGCCATCAGGATGAAAACACACAAGACACCAACACAGCTGGTGGAAGCCCTAGAATGCACATTGGCTGCCTTAGAAATCACCAAACTCCTAGCCCTTCCAAAATCTCACAAGCCCTGACAGCCACCCTGACCCTCAGCATGGAGCGAAACCGGCCGGCAGAAACATACTGCCAGAAGGCCCACAGGCTCCTCACACCATAATCAGCCCATGCCAACTGCCTTCGAGTTTGCCACCCTGGACCCAGCAAGAAAACCCTGGCTGATGGGCTGTCTGGTACATTCCATCCCCAACACCCAGGTCTAGCTAAAGGGACAGCCTGTCAGCACCCTCTTAGACTCAAGGACCACAATCACCCTAGTCTGGCCCACCATTCCCAACATAATAAAGAACATGATAGGTCAAGACTGGCCCAGATTCCCAGCAGAGCTGCCACCCAGCTGGAAAAGAGAGTGCCCAAGTCCACCCACAAATGAAAGACACTGTCCTGCTCTGCCCCAAACCCTTTGCCTGGCCAGAGACCAACACAAGCTCACACAGGAATCAACCAAAGGTGAATCTAAAATCCTGGCTAACCCACTCTCTTGTGTGCATACACAGGTGACCTGAGAAGGGAACTTTGGCTGGGAGCAGAAAGATCATCACAGGCTTAAATACTGTTGAAGGCAGGTATGTCTAGTAGAGGGTAAAGACCAACAGCCTGGCCAACCCCATCCCAACACATACTTTATAATCAACAAAGGTCTCCTATACTACCCTGCAGAATGATGTGGCCAGACCATCAATCTCCTTGTGATGCCTCACTCAAAGGTCAATATAACCTTGCACCTCACACACACCAACCCCTTAGGAAGTCACCTGGCTGCCCATAATACTCTAGGTTTCACTGCCCCAGTATAGAAAAAGGCAATAACTTCCATCACTGTTGCTCTCAGTACCAGTGCACCATCCCACAGAAGCCTGCCCCAGCTCCCCTAATTCCTCTAACAATCATGGGGGTCCCCCTTTGAGAAAGTGGGTATGGATCTCCTGGGTCCTCTTCCAACGTCCGCAAGGGTAATGGGTATATCCTGGTAATGGTTGATTATGCTACACACTACCCCAAGGCAGTCCCCTTTCAGAAAGTGACTCCAAAAAAAAAGTCACCAGAGCCAATTCTGCTGTTCTCCTGGGTTGGCCTGCCAAAGAACCTGCTCACTGACCAAGGTATTCTTTTCACATCAAAATTAATGATGGATGTGTGCCGGCTGTGTCCGGACCTCCGTTTACCACCCCCAAACAGATGGGCACATTGAGCACTTCAATCAGACCCTGAAGAGGATGCTTTGGTGAGTCATCAATGAGCAGAGGAGAAACTGGGACCTTCTCTTGTATGTTCTCTTTGTGGGGAGAGAAATGCCACAGGCCTCTACAAGGTTCACACCCTTCAAGTTCCTGTTTGGGAGATGACCCCAGGGCTTGCTCGATGTAGTGAAAGAGACCTGGGAACAGCCATTGCCCTTTTGCTCAGTTGTTGAGTATGTGCAGAAGGTACAAGTGCACATCGATAAGGTAGCTCCCATCGTCCACCAGCACATGCTCGATGCCCAAGCTAAGAAAAGCTGAGTATACAACTGTCTGGCCCAGTCCCAGAAGTTTTAGCCAGGTGGCTGTGTGCTCTTACTGACACCAACCACAAGTTTCTCACCCACTGGCAAGGGCCCTACACCATCATAGAGCACATGGGCTTGATCAACTACAACCTGCAACAGCCTGGTAAGAAAAAAACCTTTCAACTATACTGCATAAACCTCCTTAAGCACTTCCACTCCTGTAAGCACATGCTTCTGCTCTCACATCTCACAGGGTCACTAGGGTGCATCTTGGCCCCACTTAATGGCTCCAATGGCCCACAATGAGGTGAGATTCCCCAGAATCACCATCAAACAGCACCCCTACCACATCCCAGAGTTGTGGTGCCCAAGCCTGACAGCTCACTCAGGATCTGCAATGACTTCTCCCATCTAAATCAGATCACTGAGTTCAACTACGACCCTTTTCCCAGAGTGGACGACCTCAGACACCTGAGTATATACACATTCAGATCAATATGCCACCCCTGAGAGCACAGGCCAATTTTGATTTCTTGAGCCACAGATGACTGTGGCATCATGAGGATTCAAACTAGCAATATCTGGATGATAGGGCAAACGCTTTTCTGTTGCACCACTCAGGAGCCTACATTATTTTCTATTATAGCTGGGATAGCCTGTATTTACAAGTATAACTAAAACGTGAATCTATATTATCTTCAGAATAGCTTTGTGATGATGGAACTGAGGGGCATTGTTTCTCCAAAAACACATTTTAGTAGCCAAAATGCCCACCTGCCCACCAAAGACACCAATTCTTGTAATGATAGTGAAGTATGTAAATTATGGTTTTCAGCAATGAACCCTCAACTTTCATTAACACAAAATGATTTGTTCTGTACTAGCACTGTCGCCTCACAGCAAGGTGGTTCTGGGTCCGAGCCCAGCGGCCAACAAGGGCCTTTCTGTGTGGAGTTTGCATGTTCTCCCTGTGTCTGCGTGGGTTTCCTCTGGGTGCTCCGGTTTCCCCCACAGTCCAAAGACATGCAGGTTAGGTTAATTGGTGGCTCTAAATTGACCGTAGGTGAGAATGAGTGTGTGAATGGTTGTTTGTATCTGTGTGTCAGCCCTGCAATAACCTGGCGACTTGTCCAGGGTGTACCCCGCCTCTCGCCCATAGTCAGCTGGGATAGGCTCCAGCTTGCCCATGACCCTGAACAGGATAAGCGGTTACAGATAATGGATGGATTTGTTCTGTCCATGCCAATATGCCAGTATTTACATATAAATTTTTTAATGGCAATATTTTTGAGTGATGGGATCCACAATTTGGCCTTCCTAAAGCAAAGACATTTGAAACTTGATTAGCATCTTCTGTCATTTGTTGATATTGGCTTCTTTTTGGATAGGGGTATCACAGGTGTGTCCAGCATCCAACTGACAAAACAGTATATTACACCAGAGAGGTGTGAGTTTACCTTGATCATGCCAGCAATGGCTTCTCAATGGGACCCACTTAACTAGAAGCAGGGGAGCATCACTGGCTTGCCTGTCATATCTCTGCTTGTTTCTCACCTGCTGCTTATGGGCAAGAATTTTGTGATGTCTGCAAACCCACCCCTCCAAGACATATCTAATTTCTTTGGTCATTGCTCCAGTTGCCAATTCTATGAGCAACCTAGCATGGCAGTAATACAAACAGTATCAGATCCGTCCTGTGCTAGTATGCACTGCATTGTTGTGTGCTTATGACAAGGCTGGGAGATGATCAGCCCACCTTGCCTGCTTCTTATGTTCCAGGATATCCTGTGGGTTGTAAGGGGTTGGATGAGCCTTGGTACATTCAAAGCTGTTCAGTCAAGGTATACCCAAATATTGGGCCCTTGCCAGACAGTAGCTTTCAGGACAACCCCAGGTTTGGATCAAATAGTGGGTATTCTGGCTGTTGTCATAGCTGTTTGGTCCTTTGTGGGTACACCAGCTATATTGAATCTGGCAAAGAGGTCATGTAGGGACCTCTTGGCCTTCCCAAACACAGGTAGCCTATAGCAAATATAAGATGTAGAAAGGGGGTAGGAAGTGACAATATGGTGAAGTGGTGGTCTGTTTTCAGCTCCACTCACCATCACACATCATTTCCCAGTCTTGGCTTGTAGAAACTCCTCTGCAGGGTGTCTTCCATTTTGGCAGATGAATTACCTCACTGCATCATTACTTCAAATAATCTGCTTTCATATTGGCAACAACAGGCCTATACTTAACCATGAATTAATAGTTTGAGAGTTGGGGACCCACCTCTCTTATGTAGTCCCAAGACAAATAGAAAAGAGAGCTAAAAAAAGAAACCATTTAATAAAACATGAATAATATTTCTTTTCAGGTGCTGAATTTCTTTGCTTTCTTTTTTTTCTGTGATTGTAGGATTGGTTTCATTAATTTAGATGATACAGGTCATATCTGTCCCCTACAGTGCATACCCAATGTTCCACCTCCCCTACTCCTGACACCTATGGTTCATGCAGTCAAGGACTGATTAAATAGCTCAGATAAGGTGCTTACTGCAAACCTCTCTGTTAAATAAACAATAGTTTCAGGTCAAACATCAGTTAGGACCTGAGGTAGGGGTACATCAATTCTTCCACTATTCCAGTATACAGTTCAAGAAAAAAATTAAGAAACCACTGCAAAATTAGCAGTTTCTCTGGTTTTACTATTTATAGGTTTGCGTTTGAGGAACATGAACATTTTTTGTTTTATTCCATAAACTACTGACAACATTTCCTTAAATTCCACACACAAATGTTATCACTTAGAGTGTTTAATTGCAGAAAATGACAACTAGTTAAAATAACAAAAAAGATGGTGTTTTCAGACCTTGAACAATGCATAGAAATCAAGATGATATTCAATTTTAAATAGCACAATACTAATGTTTGAACTTAGGATGAGTTCAGAAATTAATATTTGGTGGAATAACCCTGGCATTTAATCACAGCTTTCATGTATCTTGGCATGCTCTCCACCAGTCTTTCACATTGCTCTTGGGTGACTTTATGCCACTCCTGGCGCAAAAAATTCAATCAACTCAGCTTTGTTTGATGGCTTGCGACCATCCATCATCATCTTGATCACATTTCAGAGGTTTTCAGTGGGGTTCAGGTCTGAAGATTGGGCTGACCATGATCTTGTGGTTCACCATCCACACCTTTCATTGACTTGGCTGTGTAGCATGGAGCATTGTCCTGCTGGAAAACCCAGTCCTTAGAGTTAGGGAACATTGTCAGAGCAGAAGGAAGCAAATTTTCTTCCAGGATAACCTTGTACATGGCTTGATTCGTTTGTCCTTCACCAACAAAAATCTGACCCATTCCAACATTGCTGAAGTATGGCTCTTGCATGGCTCAGCCTGGCTCTTCTTTGCTTCTCATTGATGAAGGGCTTTTTTCTAGCTTTGTATGACTTCAACCTTGCCTGGAGGAGCCAGTTTTGAACCATCCTTGCTGTGCACTTAACCCAGCTGCCATTTGCCATTCATTTTGTAGATCTTTTGATGTCATCCTATGGTTGTTCAGTGACATTCGAAGGAGTTGATCATCATCATCCCGGTCAGTAGAGAGGCGTTTTCACCCTCTGCCAGTCTGTAACTTTGTTGTCCCCAGTGTCTGCTGCTTGACCTTGTTCTTATGAACTGCTGTCTTTGAAATTTTGAGGATGGAATCAACCTGACACTCACTGTATCCCTCTGCCAGTAAAGCCAGAATTGAACCCTTCTTGTTCTCACTCAAAACTTTTCTTTTTAACTCTTTTGGCATGAGAATAGATATTTTGGTATTCTAATTCTAGATAATAGGTATTTTAAGATACTAATATCATTGTTTTTTCCATCAAAACTGGTCCTATTGCAAGAGGATAGTAATGACCACAGCAGTGGTTTTTATACTTTTCCTCATAAAATAAGATTTGGTTCAGGTGATCACCTAATCAGTACGTCCATCCATCCATTATCTGTAACTGCTTATCCTGTGCAGGGTCACTGGCAAGCTGGAGCCTATCCCAGCTGACTATGGGCAAGAGGCAGTGTACACCCCTGATAAGCCACCAGATAATCGCAGGTACATATTTTTTCTCATTAAACAGGATTTGATTCAGGTGATCACCTAATCAGTACCTCATTAAGTAAAATGTTGGAATTACAGCACAGACACTGGAATGAAATGGCTGACATACATAGAGATGCTAATTTAAGAAAATATTGAAGTGGTCTCTTAATTTTTTCCAGAGCTGTATGTCCTGCTTCTGGCAATTGTGCTATACTAAACTGGACTTGAAGTTTGTACAGCCTGATCTGCGCCTGGGTAAAAGATGAATGGAAAACGGCCTTCTTTGTAATGAAGGGTTGCTACAAATATTGAGTAATGGTTTGTGGCCTAGCCTACTGTTTCCCAAAGACTGGGTCGCGAAAGACTTTTTGTGGGTCATCTCGCATGTTTCCTTAGTGGTCATCCAGCTGTCTGCATATGACCTCAAAATAGCTGCCAGTTTAAAAGCTACACCTCCGCCTGTGATGTTTCTGTACAGTTAAAAAAAAATAGCGTAGGCTATTAAAATTACAGACTGTGTATTAAATAGGTACAGTATTCTTTGTCTTGTCTTTCTCCACAAAAGCGCAAAAAGCCACTGTTCTAAAACCGATTAAACACAAGCACTTGAAAACGTTCTAATCCAATTAACACCAATACTGTAGCAAGAAGCACGCAACAAGTTCTAATCTAATTAAAACCTTCAACGATGTTGCAAAAGACAAGGCCGATTGTGGAACCTACAGTATAGGTGGTGATTGCTTTCCTGCAGTCTCACTTTAGCAGAGCAGAGACCTTCTCTGCGTTGTTTGAGCTGTTTCTGTCGGCATGTGAACATGCATCATTGAGGATTCTGGATTTTTATTTATACACATTGCTAAAAGCAAGGTAGCAAGGTTGGGCAGGGGGTGGGCGATCCAGCCCAATTTTCACAAATCTGTTTGTTTGGTTTTTTTTACCTGGCCCTCCGCTCAGTTCTGACTGCATTGCGGACTGAGCACTTTTGAATTCGACTATTTCGCTTACTCCCGCAAACTGATGGTTCATTGTATGCAGAATAGCCTATGGATTCACAATTTTATTGAGCTGTGGCTGCATAGCTGGGCCCGGTATGTTGCATTGAAATCAATGGAATCGAATATTGGCAGAGCAGTGCTCAGCGCTTTGCTGGAGCCGATGTGCGGAGGACATTCGGAAACAATTCGAATAAAATCTGGCAACCCTATGTATACAGTTCTGTCACGTGAGAGGGCTAGTACGAATCACGAATTTGTGTACGAGTGTTCTTGCAATTAGTTTTAAAATTGCCTAAAGTTGAGAATGCTTGCTTGGCTGTCAAAAAACAAGGGGAATGTTGATGAAACATCAAAGGTCAGTGCAGCTCAAGGTGAGGGAAGTCAGGGGGCAATTGATGAAGCTAATACCAATGCTAGTATTGAAAATGCAGAAAAAGAGGCTAGCAGTGTTAACACTGTGCAAGGATCGGAGCCCCCAGCAAAAAAAGAGAAAATCAGCAGCAAGGCCTTACAAAGACTATTTTTTGAATTATGGTTTTGTCAATTGTGCTGCTCCTAGCCATGATGCAAGGCCAATGTGTGTTATCTGCAGCAAAAAACTGGCCAACAAAAGTCTTAAACCAACTAAACTTAAGAGGCATCTTGAAACGCTGCACCCAGATTTGGTGGACAAGCCGTTAGATTTTTTTCAAAGAAAGGCACAGGAGATGAAAGCATCAGCCGACATTCTACAAAAAAATGTCACATTGAACGAAAAAGTCCAACTCACCTCTTACAAAGTTGCTCACCATGTGGCCATGGAGAAACAACCACACACCATAGCAGAGAAGTTAATTTTGCCTGCCACAATTGACATGGTCAGCGCTGTTTTAGACGAGAAGTCGTCTGAAAAATTAAAAAGCATTCCCTTGAGCAACAACACTATCACAAAGAATACATGACATTGCAGACAACTTGGAAGAGCAGCTTGTTACCCGACTAAAGAAAGCAAGATGTTTTTCAATACAACTGGATGAGAGCACAGACGTCGCAGACTGTGCCACTTTGCTGGTGTATGTTAGATATGCATGGGAAAATGAATTTTTGGAGGACTTGTTGTGGCAGTGGGGGCGTGGCCAAGCAGCAGTCTGTGAATGGAGGGCGGGTTCGGGGAAGGTAAGTGGCTAGGTCATTACACCTGATGTCAATTTGTGTGTGTTTGTTGCAGGGATGGAGTATAAAGGGAGGGGGAGAAGAGAGAAGATGGATTCACTCCCCGACCACAACACGTGTGCGTGTGTGCGTGAGTGAGAGAAAGAAAGAAAGCTGAAAAGCTCAATAAAGTGCGTGTGTGAACACGAACTCTCACCTGCCATGCTTCTGTGCTCCACCCACATCGGGGATTATTACAGTGGTGCCGAAACCCGGGACGCACAGAAGGGAACCACCCCATGGAGTCCTCCCCATTCAAAGAGCTCATCCTTGCCCTCGCTACCGCCCAGCAGAACCAGCATCAAGAGCTGATCACCCTCCGGAAGGAGCAGCAGCAGCGCTTCGAAGCCTTGATGCTGGCCCAGCAGGAAGATGGCCAGGCGTTTCGGCACCGGCTCACATCAGCAGGGCCGTCGGCCACCGCTGCCGCCACCCTCACAAAGATGGGACCGCAGGATGATCCGGAAGCGTTCCTCGCTCTCTTTGAGCAAGCAGCCGAGGCGTGGGGGTGGCCGCTGGAGCAGCACGCGGCGCGCCTCCTCCCGCTCCTGACTGGTGAGGCGCAGCTCGCAGCGCAGCAGCTCCCTGCTGACAGCCGGCTGGTTTATGCGGACCTGAGGAAAGCCATCCTGCAGTGGCTCGGCCGCTCCCCAGAGCAACACCGTCAGTGCTTCCGGACGCTGACACTGGAGGAGGTCGGCCGGCCGTTTGCATTCGGCCAGCAACTCTGGGACGCCTGCCGGCAGTGGCTGAGGGCGGAAGACCGCGACGCCGAGGAGATCATCGACTTGGTGACAGTGGAGCAGTTCATCTCTCAACTTCCGGAAGGAACGGCGGAATGGGTCCGGTGTCACCGCCCGGCGTCGCTGGAATGAGCCATCGAGCTGGCGGAGGACCATCTGGAGGTGGCTCCGACGGCAGGCAGATGAGGCATCTCCCCTCGATTCTCTTCTCTCTCTTCCCCCCGTCTCTTGTCCCCCTCCCCACCCTGTTCCCCTGCCACAGAGGCGGCGCCTGGCTCCTCCCCAGCCGGCCTGTCGCACCCATGGTGTCCTCCCATCTCCCTCTTCTGTGTCTGTGTTGTCTCCCCCTCAGGTGAGTGACACCCATAACACCAGTGCAGAGGGAAAGCCTGGGCCGGTGTGCTGGCACAGTGGGGAATCGGAGTGTCTCCAGAGTCAGAGCCTGCAAGGGAGGTGGGGGCTGTCATCTGGATCCCCGACACGCCAGAAACCGCCCCCGATCGGGCCGGAACATATCTCGTACCGGTGAGTATTCAAGGGGATACATATCACACTTTGGTGGATTCCGGTTGCAATCAGACCTCAATTCACCAACGCCTAGTGCAAGGTGAGGCATTGGGGAAGCACAAGTGGTGAAGGTGTTGTGTGTGCACAGGGATGTTCACCGTTACCCTCTAGTGTCGGTCCAGATTCTATTCCGGGGCCAAACACATAAAATGAAGGCGGCGGTTAATCCTCGCCTTACCTACTCAATCTTGGGTACTGATTGGCTGGGATTTAAAGAATTAATGGAGTATTTAACACATAGTGGGCCCTGCCCTAGTAGGTCACAGGAAGATCCTGGTGTGGCATTGGCTGGAGAAGCTGTCACAGAGCCGTCTGCGTCAACACCGCGTCAGAGTGAGGAGCACCCCGCTCCTCCTCCCTCTCTCGGGGAGTCCCTTGAGGATTTCCCATTAGAGCAGTCGCGAGACGAGACTCTGCGGCATGCATTTGACCAAGTGAGAGTAATCGATGGTCAAACTCTTCAGCCAAGCGCGGCACCAAGCTTCCCCTATTTTGCCATTATTAAAGATAGATTGTACTGAGTGACGCAGGACACTCAAACTAAGGAACGAGTAACCCAGTTGTTAATCCCAAAGATCCGTAGGGAACTCGTATTCCATGCGGCTCACTTTAATCCCATGGCTGGACACTTGGGGCAAGACAAAACACTAGCCCGAATAATGGCCCGGTTCTATTGGCCAGGGATTCGCGGGGATGTCCGTCAGTGGTGTGCGGCATGCCGTGAATGCCAATTAGTAAATACCGCGGCCACTCCAAAAGCGCCATTGCGCCCTCTTCCTCTAATCGAGACCCTGTTTGAGCAAATTGGGATGGATCTCATCGGGCCATTAGATCGGTCAGCACGGGGATATCGCTTTTAGTTCTAGTGCGATATCCGGAGGCAGTGCCTCTCCACAATATCTCAGGACGCAGTATTGTGGAAGCGCTTTTCCGCATTATCTCCCGGGTCAGGATTCCGAAAGAAATCCTGACAGACCAAGGCACCTCGTTTATGTCACGCACACTGTGCGAGCTGTATGGGTTACTGGGGATTAAGTCCATCCGCACCAGTGTATATCACCCACAAACGGATGGATTAGTAGAGCAATTCAACCAGACACTCAAAAACATAATCCGGAAATTCGTTAGTGAAGATGCATGTAATTGGGATAAGTAGCTCGAACCCCTGTTGTTCGCAGTATGAGAGGTCCTGCAAGCCTCCACAGGGTTTTCTCCCTTTGAATTATTATATGGGCGTAAGCCGCGTGGCATTCTGGATGTGCTGCGGGAAAATTGGGAGGAGGGACCTTCACCGAGTAAAAATGAAATCCAGTACGTTCATGACCTGCGCGCAAAACTCCACACCCTCACGCAATTAACCCAGGAGAATTTACGGCAGGCACAATAACGTCAAAGCCGGCTGTATGACAGGGGCACACGCCTTAGAGAATTCACGCCGGGAGAAAAAGTACTCGTATTATTGCCCACGTCGAGTTCTAAATTAGTCGCCAAGTGGCAAGGGCCCTTCGGGGTCACACGGCGAGTCGGGGACTAGCGGTCTGCGCGGGTCGGATTTTTCAGTCCCGCTCCCGCCCGCATTGTGCAGTCCCACTCCCGCCCGCGCCCGCAAAGAATTATGATTTTCAGTCCCACTCCCGCCCGCGCCCACAAAAAAAATTATGATTTTCAGTCCCGCTCCCGCCATATTTTTTGTCCCACTCCCGCCCGCAAATCCCGCATGATGCAGACGTTCGCGTCATTTCTCAGGAAAGTTCTTGTCTTGACACAGCGTGATGGCGCCCCGCCCCTTACTTTGAGTGGATTTGAGCATAAATATCTACAGCTCACGTTTGTTATTGTTTACCTTGTTTCTGAATTCAGCATGTAGTATCTCTAATAATAATAATTAGTGCTGTCAAACGATTAAAATATTTAATCGCAAATCACACATTTTTATCAGATGAGAAACCATTGTAATTCTCTGATCAGCATAAAAAAGTGAATGGGCTTGCTTTGTACCAATGGTGTTTTTTTAATTTTTTATTGCAAAGCAGAGCTAGTAAAAGAAGTGAATTGATTTACTGCTTGCGTTAGTCTACAACTTTAATCAGAGAGACATGTTACACAGTGACGGTAGGCTTGACTCAATGCTATCCCAGAAATCCTTCCTGTAATATGCAAATTTGGCCGCCTCTGATTGGACAGCCAAATTTGCATATTACAGGAAGGATTTCTGGGATAGCATTGAGTCAAGCCTACCGTCACTGTGTAACCTGTCTCTCTGATTAAAGTTGTAGACTAACGCAACAAGTAAATCAATTCACTCATGGTTCTCTTGCTAGCTGGGTGTGAACTGCGAGTCATTAGAGTGATCAAAGAATTTCCTCTTAGGGTGATCAATGGCAAGTTTAAGATGCCATTTCTCACTCAATCTGGCTCTCTGCAAATTTAGGCACCTTAAAGTGTTTTTATTAATGCCAAATAAAATATCCAGCACAAATTATATATAATAGACATAAATTAATAATTTATAAATTTTATTTCAAGCACGTTTTTAGTTAGTGGGACTGCAGCTTATCACCGCTCCCACCCGCGCCGCATATGTGCACTCCCGCTCCCGCGCGCATATGTGCACTTCCGGTCCCGCCCGCGCCCGCAACGAGCTTTCAAAATTTGTCCCGCGCCGCACTGCTTTGCAGCGGGTCCCGCGGGACTCCCGCGGGAGTGCAGGGCTCTATCGGGGACGTCGACTATGAGGTAAAGCGAAAGGATAGGGGCGGGGCACTGCAAGTCTACCACCTCAACCTTTTAAAACGCTGGAATGAGGGGGTCCCCGTGGCATTGGTGTCGGTAGTCCCAGAGAAGGCGGAGCTGGGGCCGGAGGTAAAAAAGATAACATCCCAGGCCACTCCGGTCCCTTGTGGAGACCACCTCTTGCCAACCCAACTCACGGAGGTAGCCAAGTTGCAGAAGGAATTTTCCGACGTGTTCTCGCCCCTTCTGGGTCGTACCTACCTCATAGAACACCATTTCGAAACGCCCCCGGGGGTGGTAGTGCGTAGCCGCCCTTACCGCTTGCCCGAACACAAGAAAAAGGTGGTTCGGGATGAACTCAAGGCCATGCTCGAAATGGGCATAATTGAGGAGTCCCACAGTGACTGGAGCAGCCCAGTGGTCCTGGTCCCCAAGACTGATGGGTCGGTCCGGTTCTGTGTGGACTATAGAAAGGTCAACGCGGTGTCTAAATTTGATGCGTACCCAATGCCTCGCATTGATGAGTTGCTTGATCGGTTAGGCGCTGCTCGCTTTTATTCGACACTGGATCTAACCAAGGGATATTGGCAGATCCCCTTGACTCCTCTATCCCAAGAGAAAATGACCTTTTCCACACCGTTTGATTTACACCAATTTGTCATGCTCCCCTTTGGGTTATTTGGGGCGTCCGCTACGTTCCAGTGGCTTATGGACAGGGTCCTCCACCCTCATGCTGCCTATGCGGCCGCCTATCTAGATGACGACATAATCTACAGTCATGATTGGCCGCGGCACTTGGAACACCTGAGGGTTGTTCTAAAGTCGCTGAGGCGAGCGGGCCTCACAGCTAACCCGAAAAAGTGTGCAATTGGGCGGGTGGAAGTACGGTATCTGGGGTTCCACTTGGGTCATGGGCAGGTGCGTCCCCAAATTAACAAGACTGCAGCGATTGCGGCCTGCCCGAGGCCCAAGACCAAAAAGGAGGTGAGGCAGTTCTTGGGGCTGGCTGGCTGGCTATTATCGTAGGTTTATACCTAACTATTCGGACGTCACCAGCCCGCTAACCGACCTCACTAAAAAGGGGGCTCCAGATCCGGTCCAGTGGACGGAGCAATGCCAACAGGCCTTCGCTGAGGTAAAAGCTGCACTGTGTGGGGGGCCACTTTTACACTCCCCTGACTCCTCTCTCCCCTTTATTTTGCAGACTGATGCATCAGACAGGGGGCTGGGGGCCGTTTTGTCCCAGGAGGTGGAGGGTGAGGAGCACCCAGTGCTGTACATCAGCCGAAAGCTGTCGGTGCGCAAAAGCAAGTACAGCACAATTGAAAAGGAGTGTCTCGCCATCAAGTGGGCGGTCCTCGCCCTCCGATACTACCTGCTGGGACGCCCTTTCACTCTCTGTTCGGACCACGTCCCCCTCCAGTGGCTCCACCGCATGAAGGACGCCAATGCGCGGATCACCCGTTGGTATCTCGCTCTCCAGCCATTTAAGTTCGAGGTGATCCACAGGCCGGGGGCACAGATGGTGGTGGCAGACTTCCTGTCCCGTCGGGGTGGGGGGTGGGGTGGGGGGTGTCAGCTTCAGGCCGGACGGCTTCCCGGCCTGAGTCGGGCGGTGGGGGTATGTGGCAGCGGGGGAGTGGCCAAGCAGCAGTCTGTGAATGGAGGGCAGGGTCGGGGAAGGTAAGACCCAAGTTACTACATGTTCCCCACTATGCTGCAGCACATAGAAGAACATGATGTCATGAGCACACACGTGAACCGCCTCTCTGCGCTTATTCAAACTCATCTCGCTGCACTGATCGAGAGATTTGATTGCTATTTTCCATCAGAGAGGTTTTCCGTCCTGGGTGATAAAAGATGGATCCAAAATCCCTTTGAGTTTGAGAGACCCGAATCTTTGCTCGAGTTGACACTTAGTCCTGCAGAAGAAACTGAGTTGTTGCAGCTCAGCTGCGATCGCACTCTAAAAAGACTGTTCGAGTCTGTGACCTTATCATCATTCTGGATAACAGTTTCAGCAGAATACCCTGTCCTCAGTAGGACCAGTATTTCGATTCTCATTCCATTCACCACAACCTACATGTGCGAATTGGGATTTTCTGTCCTCACAAAAATGAAGACACAGCACAGAAACAGACTGAACGCTGCGCCTGATATGCGTGTTGCGCTCTCCTCCTGCAACCCGGACTGGAGCGCACTACAAAAACTCAGACAGGCCCATCTATCCCATTAGCGGATAATGTAAAAATAAGCAATCTTTATATAGCCTAATTATTTTATTGACTATTTTGGTATTTTTGTTTGTTTTTTGTTTGTATTTTCATGAAATGGGCAACATTTAATGTTTAAATGGGTTACTTGTGGATGATTGTTGGTTCAATTACTGTTTAAATCTTGAATAATAGGCTACTAACTGTTCAGATGATGGATTGTTCACTGAATAAAATATACTCCTTAATGTTCAATAATGGTCAAGTACACATTTATTTCTCGATTTACTTATAATGTCCACTGACTTGGCTCGCGAAGGTTTCTGACTTCTAAAATGTGGGTACCCAGAAAAAAACTTTGGGAAACACTGGCCTAGCCAATGCTGCATCAGTGCTTGTTCACAATAACATCTGTGATATTGTCTACAGGTAGATACTCATCTCATCTCATTATCTCTAGCCGCTTTATCCTTCTACAGGGTCGCAGGCAAGCTGGAGCCTATCCCAGCTGACTACGGGCGAAAGGCGGGGTACACCCTGGACAAGTCGCCAGGTCATCACAGGGCCGACACACAGGCACCCATTCACACTCACATTCACACCTACAGTCAATTTAGAGTCACCAGTTAACCTAACCTGCATGTCTTTGGACTGTGGGGGAAACCGGAGCACCCGGAGGAAACCCACGCGGACACGGGGAGAACATGCAAACTCCGCACAGAAAGGCCCTCGCCGGCCATGGGGCTCGAACCCAGGACCTTCTTGCTGTGAGGCGACAGCGCTAACCACTACACCACCGTGCCGCCCAGGTAGATACTGATATAAATTTTTTTTTTATGTTTCTAAAACATAGAGGCTGACCTGGTGTGATAAATGTCATCCAGGGGTGGTCCCATCTGTCTTAACCACTGCAGATACCTGTAGCCTGAGTCTCACCTATAATGGTGTATGCTACTCAACACTTTCAGTGGTCTACAGTATTCCCCTTCATTTTACTGATGTTTAGGTCTAGTTTGTTGACCTGGGCCTCTTAAACTGTGTTAAAGTACTATAATATATTTCATCGACAGTAATTTAATCATACTAATCATCCAGCTTCCTACATTGACAATACGATGTCACACAAAATTAGCAAGAAATAGGCCAGGAACCCAGTTTAAAGGACCCAAAAATCTGAGTGAAATTTCCAGCCTAATAATTTGTAGTGGGAATTTGTAGACCTACTGCTTAATTATAATGATTAACTGTAAATCAGTGTACAATCCACAGAATGCTAGGAGCCATTCTGATTTAAAGATTACAAAATTTCTCTGAGCAAATCAATGTCAAATTAAAGGACATTAATTGCTGTTCTCATGTCAAAGAGAGAAAGATAGTACATGGGTTCTTTAATATTTACACATTTAACAATGCTTATACAAATCATTGTGCATAAGAGACCATCACTGCAGGCACTGTGCACTCACTGCATCTAATGAGAGGACTGGGCTTGTGCATTGCACTGCACCATCTTAAAGTTATATAGTTGAAAGCATCTTGGCTATTACAGCCAACCTGAATCCCTATTTTAATGCACACAAGGATACTGAACCCTACTGGAAGTGCTAGCAGTTAGTACTGCCGTTTATCAGCGGTTTAGTCTGGGTCATGTATTGCATTTCATGTAATATTTTTCATGTCTGCTTTCTTGTGTTGTTTTAGTAAATACTCCATCAGCTGTAAAATGATGATGATGATGATGATGATGATTATGACACATTATCATTGAATGTGATGACAAAGTTTGTTAATCCAATACAATTTTCACTTCTACACTCTGTGGCAAATTATTGTTTAGTGTTTCTAGCTTGAAACCACAACTGTGCCGTGCAAATATTCACTCTGTGCTTCAAATATCTGGTGTAAAAGCCACATTCATTAATATAACAGCTTGTTGGATGTACTACTCCAGTCTGGTGTCAAATATGAAACATTCAATTATTATTTAAATTTTTTTCTACAAACCAAGTTTATGTGCATAGAGCTCCATTGTAATTAATGGTTGGTTAAACATCGTGTGTGATCCCATCCATATCTCAGCTGACCCCACACTGAGGTTGAGAACATATAGTCTTCAGTATAAAAGGTCCTGACCTTTAGTAGAGGACCTGGGTTAGATATGTATGCACATAATTTAGGAGAGGATAATGCAACTGTTATAGGCCAGTTTGAACCCAAGGAACAACTTGGGATGTGTGCCAAAATCGCTATCCGGGGCAAACAGGCCAAAAATTACCAATCCAAGATGGTTGCCGGTAGCCATATTGAAAATATCAATTTTTGAACCACTCACCACAAGAAGCATGTGCAATACCTCATTTTATAGGTTTTTGGGTATAGGGAATCCGTTAGTGACAACATTTTCATGATTGAAGTAAAAGGGAACAAGCTATGGTCAAGGGCAAGGTATAAAACACCAAAATTAGCTAAAATTGCAGTTTCACAGAAAACATGAGACAAACAGAATAACCCTAACTCAAACATGAAATCATGGAATTGGGAGACCTATGCACATAATTTAGGAGAGTATAACAAAGCAAGCATTTGATTAATATAAAGAAATTGTATTTTCAATCATACTATTATGATCAATGGAATGTTAAAGGAGATATGCAGAACCATGGCTTCACTTTTTGTTTATAAATGCCTTGAGACCTCAAGAATGGCACAGGAATAGTTTTAAGCGTTAACAATAAATCTAATATAGTAATTTTTACAATTAAAGTGATTCATATAGGTAGCGGTATAAGTGAATGACCTTGACATCTGTGACATCACAGCAGAAAGGCTATCTGTCTCATCACCATTTCCGCTATACTAAAACACAGAGCTAACTGCAACTCCAATCCTCCATTTTGAGCTAATTTATTACCATGCCACATAGATGTGTTGCTGGTGGGTGCAACAACACTACAGAAGGTGGATTTATGTTGCATTCATGGCCCAAGAATGTTCAAACTTTGAAGATTTGGACGCATTTTGTGAGAAATTCACGGATTGGGCGCCTATGAAGTGGTTTCTCCTCTGCTCTGCACATTTTACTGAGGACTTGTACGAAACCTCTGATCTGTTGAGGAGCGTTGGCTATAAGCCCGTATTGAAAAAGGGTGCAGTATCAACAATTAAAGGAAAAGAAAACTATAAGAAAAGGAAAGTAAGTTCAGTTGCACCAGTTCTCCCAGACTGAGCCAAGCAGTAATGGCAGAGTACTCAGTATGGAGAAAATGGAGAATGAGTGGACCAGTCGTCAGATTTCTCTGCTGGATATGCTTGCCTCAGCAGCAATATCTCACCCTTACGTGGAAGAAGTGAATGAACGAAGAACTGAAAGTCAGATTGTTTCAAAACAATCAGCCACAAGCTCGGCCTTCAGGAAGCGAGAACACAGATGGGTAAGATGCGACTCTCATTTGGTTACATAACAAAAGCAACACTCATTGTTTACCTGCATTTAGATTAATACATGTAAGTTGAATTGTGTATTTAAGTTACCGGTATAAGATGATTTAATTTGCTTCAGAATGTGATTGTCTCAGTTCATCTGATTATTTAATTAGCCTTTTACGTTTTATCAGTGAAAATGCATGCATGTACATGAATGTTGCACAAGTTATAATGCCTAACCTGTTTTAATGAGAGTCACATGAGACTGTCAGTTCAATTTCATCTAATTCTCTAGACGGCTTTGTTCTCTGGCTTTATTTCATAAGGCTGGGGCCTCCGTGGCCAACGTGTTACTATCGGATTCACTTTCCGATGGTTCGAACTGATACGGTTCTACGTGTATTGAGGTATTTCACTCACGTGACCAAGTCATGTGATGCTGCCATTTTGGACGGCACGGCTCGAATCAGTTTGAATGCGAGGAAGGCGACAAACGAAAAACATAAAAGAAAAAGGAGCGAGATGCAGAAAACACCTTCACTATCCAGTGATGTAGGGCATTTACAGGGCGAGCAGAGGGAGAGGTATTTGCAAAAATTGAGGTTAGCAGGCTTAGAGAACGACGTTTACCTGCT